>NC_050174.1:20358010-20578010 GCF_008315115.2 Sander lucioperca
CCTCATATCGCTCTGGCGGCACGCAAGCCCAACCTCTGATAGAGTTGGGCAATATATCAGTATTATATCGATATCGTGATATGAGACTAGATATCGTCTTAGATTTTGGATATCATAATATCATGATGTGACAGAAGCGTTGTCTTTTCCTGGTTTTAAAGGCTGCATTACAGTAAAGTGATGTCATTTTCTGAACTTACCAGACTGTTGTAACTGTTCTATTATTTGCCTTTACCCACTTAGTCATTATGTCCACGTTACTGATGATTATTGATCAAAAATCTCGTTGTGTGAATATTTTGTGAAAGCACCAATATTCATAAAGCATACAATATCTATATATAATAATATATAATATATAACTTTTATAAAATATTGTGATATTTGATTTTCTCCATATCGCCCAGCCCTAACCTCTGAGTGTTCTTTTGAACCCAATGTTCAAATCACAGGAGAGGCTTAATGAAGGCATTAGACCTGTGGACTGGACTGATGGGGAGAGCTGCTGTTAATGATTAACCGTTAACGGACCGTAAGAATTTTATATATAGTTTATTTCTTAACTGCTAGTTAACTTGCTAGTCCCAATTTAGCACTAGCAAGTTGCATTTTGAAGCTCTTTATTTACTGCTGCATTTGTGGCTCTCTGCTGGACGGCGCTCACCACGGAGAGCTACGTCACACACGTCACTATATCGATGAGGATCGTCCTACATGGAGTATGCCAGGCGGACGCACAGCTGACAGCCTGACATTTTGGGAACACGCACTCCACGGAAACGGCTGCGGACTTGTACGAGTCGGCGCCTGCACGCGAGCCGCGCCAGGAAAGTGGCCGCACTTGTCCACGCAACCTCTTGGCTGCGCGACCGTAACAAGGCTTCTGCCGTCTGTGGACGTGGAGAGTATGTCCGAGCCTCCCGATCGGGTGAGCTGGGACTCAGTTGGCTGCTTGTCGGTCAACGTTTAATGATCGGTTAACGAGGGTCAGCTATCAGTCAGGGGAAAAAAAGCACCTCTACGGGTGACGTAACGTTGTTAATCAACGCTTGGATCTTTAAAATCAAAGTGCCTGACACGCCCTACGCTTCACGTTTTAGAAGTGTGATACCAATATTTTGTGCTCAACCATAGTAAGTAAGATTTTTGTACTGACCAAATTAAATTTGAATATAGGTTAATCTAAAAGACAAAAATATCTGCATCTCAATTTCTGATATTATTTCACAGTAATGCTCCCATACGATACAGTGTGTAAACGCTTTAATGCTGCTGACGATGTATGAGCAGCCTAGTGTGCCGGGCCTGGCTATGTGCTGGACTCTGCTTGCATTGGTGTGTGTGTGTGTGTGTGTGTGTGTGTGTGGCTGTTTATTAGCGGAAGGAGGAGATGAGGTCAGCTGTTGGAACCAAGCCTTGTTCTCTTTGTGCTCTGGTGGGATGTGAATGTGTACTGTCAAATATTCAGAACTGGTAGAATAGTTGTTGTTTTTTTTTTAAGATTATTTTTTGGGCATTTTCTGCCTTTTAATGGATAGGACAGCTAGATATGAAAGGGGGGAAGACATGCAGGAAATGGTCACAGGTCGGACTCGAACCCTGGACCTTCTGCGTCGAGGAATAAACGGCCACGGTAGGGTAGTTTGTAAACGACAGGTTTGTCATAACAAAGCATGGCTGGTTCTGTCGAAGGTAAGGCAACAAAATCCCGCTCTAAAGCACACTCATTGACACACGATATCTCAATTTATCTGTTTACAGGAAAGATACGCTAAACTATTTACTGGCCGGCAGCCATCACTTCCTGGACTCTCTGCTGGGTCATCTGCACAAAAAAAATCTTTATTAATCAAATTCAAACCGACATCATGATGTAATAGAACTCAAAACTATCAGTGTTTAATGCTACACAATCTACCCAACCAGAGGGTCACGTGACACGCGAGTGAGAGTAGATGGAAAAAAACAACTTGTGAAAACCCATGCACAAGCTTTTTCTTTTTTTTTCTTTTTTTTTTTTTATTTATTTAGGAAAAGTCATGATTAGATTACATGTAAACTTACAATACTTGAATTTTCAAGTTGTACAATTCTACCGTGGTTGAAGGTTTTTACAATTCAATAGCTAAATAAAGAGATGTTATCCATATCCATGCATCAATTAATCTCATTTCATCATAACGCGTAGGCCTGGCCAACATGAGAGAGCAGTTTATATGTCGACTGTATTAGGGATGTCAAAGGTTAAGGCCGGTTACGCATACATCGGGCGGTTCCAAATTAAACGCGCGCAACTTTTGGTTTCCTTAGCAGCCACTGTACTTCCAGGGTCTTTTTGTGTTGCAGCCATGGAGCACAGCAAGCGGCGCTCTAAACTGTGGCTTTATCTTACATTGAAAAAGCCCAGTGAAACTGTAAATCATCATTGAATCAAAAAATTCTCATCTTTGACACGAGCATGTGACCCGTTTGAACTCCACCCCTTAAAGAATCGGAATCGAGAATCGAAAGGAAGAATCAGAATTGTTAATAAATCAAAATGTCCCACCCTACATTTTAGTCTAAAAAACATCTTAAAAATACATCTTCCCATCCACCCATTAGCTACCGGTTAATGTCATGTTGGTCATACTACAGACTGATTTATCGTTTGCGTATAGTGAATAATACGGAAGACTAGGAACTTTTTTTTTTTTTTTTTTTAATCGCATACTCAATCGCAGTATTGGCAATTCGATTATTTATTCCCATATCGTTCAGCCGTACTCAGTGGCACCTTAAGCGATACTTCACACCACCGAAGCCCCTTGAATTAAAAAGAAAAGAAGTGTGGTGGCGCAGCACTGTTTACGTTCATTACCGGTTTGACGAGTAGGCCTACTTGTTTAACAGATCTAGCTTGTGTTATCTGGGTAAACTGAAAGCAGTGTTTGCTAAAAGGAGTGCTTTGCCTATGTAGGTAGTAGACCCATCCGGTATCAGTAAAGTGAGGACATGCTCTGACCTAATGCTGCTGGTGACTCACTGCTTTCCTGCTCTTCTGCCTCTGAAGCTTGGTGGTTTGATTGCGTGAAGAAGTGATGGCGTGTTTTTAAAGTGGTTATGTTGACGTCACCTCTGACAACTAGCCTTCTTTCTTAGAAACCTTTTTGGAGTTGAGAAATTTTTTTTTTTTTTTGCTTGCAGTTGCAAATCCGAGCTAGGCTTCTGTGTTCAAGTCTCGACCGTGATGGTTGACGTGCACATACAAGAATGCCTGAGTGGCATCGGATAGTATGTAATTATTAGCACTAAAAAGTTAGTTTTCTTTAGAAGTGGATTGACTAAGTGTAAATTGGTCTCAGTCGTTTACCTCTGTTGCTGTTTGTGAACTTCTGTAGGGGGATGTGTCCCAACGTGTTTTGCCAGCAGCATTGCTCAGGATAAAAACACACCACATATGTACACACTTTCATACCAATAACACACACACACACACACACACACACACACACACACAACGAAACCACAGTCTCCCCTCCGAGATCAGGGGGAGGAGCATTCCCCAGAAAAATCTGTCTGGACAAAACCCATTCCTATGACGCAATAAAGCTGACAACAAACTGAAATGTGCTGCTCAGACTGTAAAGAGCCTTTTGTAGACCTTTTCACTGCGATTGGTTGAGCCAGCACACAACTAGAACAACAAGTCAGTTAAGTGTCTTTGTGTTGTGCTGAAACTAAAATAGAGTGGTGTTTACCCATCACTCACTGGAGCACCAAGTTAGTTTGAAGGGCTTTTTCACACCTGAAAGTCCGTACGTAGGTTCATGTTTTAGTTACATTGTGTACATTTGATCCGGTTAGTTTTGGTGTCACGCTGCAATTATGCAAGTGCACTTAAGCCCTTTACGTAATATCAATGTCCTGTCGTCCTCACCTGCGTGATCTGCCTCTCCCGATACTTTGTATCGATTGGTTTGTAGACAGGCTTCCTGTCCTCTCTCTAGGGTCTGAGCGTAATGTCATTTTTTCTTGGTAAAAAAAATAATCTAATTTGTGTTTTTTTTTTTTTTTTTGATGAGTTATTACACAGATCCACCATTTCATTAATACAACAAATTTGAGAAACATTTTCAGAAGGCAAATAATAAACGAAAAAAAGGGGTTTTGGAGGTTAGAGTTGCCGTGCGTGACCCACAGGGCCATGATCAACAAACTGCAACAGTACACATTTTTCTACATTTTAAATACAAAAAGAAATGGAGTGGACGGAAATGGAAAAGAGAGACCTTTCACAAATGTCCTGTTGGCCCCCATAATGGGGCCCATTGATAAACACAGTCATCGTGACCCATATTTAACAACTTTAATGAAAATGAGTAATCAATTCTTGGGGAAAAAGGGTGTACGCCCCCGCTTGTATCACTTCTGTGGAGAATCCAAATGTCCTCCCCAATCCTATGAAGGTGAATGGAATTTTTCATTTGGTTGCAAAGCCTGTCCACAAACGCACAGACTTTCAGCATTATTTTAACAGTTGTGTGTAAATTATACAACGTAACAGCTTTAAAGTGAGTCACGGCCCTAATGGTTGTGCCCCGCTCTGGGGAGTGCTGCTCAGCCCGCCCAGATGACGTCACAAGGACAAATCAATGATGCTCCATTGGCGCTGCCCAAATGAGACTATCAGGGATGTGATTTTTCCACAGTAATGCAACTTGAAAACAAATCTGTTGTGTAGATCTGTTAGGGGGGTGGGGGGGTGGACTAGGTAACTGTTACACACAAGCTATGATGTACAGCTATTCCATTTAGCTGATGTGTTTATCCAAAGCGACTTCCAATACATTCACACCAGTTTTTCCCACAAGTTGAGATTTTACTTGGTGGTGGTGGGTGGCGCGGGATGTGACGGTGCGGCGTGTGATGGCTGGGTTCAGTAATGAACTAGTCAAAGGGTTATATATTTTATTTAAAACAATGATCTACATAACATGAAGAGATAATTTAGAAAGAAATGACTATTTACATATTAAACAAATCATACTAAAAGATGATGAAGTGTAGCCTTTGATGTGCTTTGTAAACTAATATCTGGTTGGTTTGTCAAATGGTAACGGTTCAGCTGATAAAATACCTGATTACCCAGAGCCAGATGTTATATGTTTAACAACTTAACCATAAAACTATAATATGATCCATACAGACAGTTGCAACCGTCAAGTGCAGGTTGGAAACGTTGAGTTCTATAAACGATCTGACGGAAAAGAGTAACTGTGAAATATAAAGTCTACTTGTGCTACATTTGGCGGGGTTAAAGAACACAACCGGACACAAACACAAATATCCCGTTTCAGTGACACTCCCACACCGCCGCACCACCTTGCAGAAAATCGCCTGATCCCCTTTTGGTGATGTGAACACAGCCTTAGAGAGCTAGAATGATTACTTCTTGCAAGTTCCACCAGTTATACAAACCGCAGTATTATAAATAAGCGTGGTATATGATCAGGGTGTGGTGTTTTTTTGGTGCTTGGGTGAACGCTGAGGCTCCGTTTATTTTCATGCTTTTTGGACCTTTGCCAATCATGTGCCTGCACCGTGTGTGTCTGTGTGAAATGGGATTATGTAACCTGGTGTCCGGTTGCTGTGTTTATGTGGAGAGTGGACCTCATAACCATATGTAGGAAGAAAGCAGCTGAAGGTTTCTGAAGGTTCTCTGGTTTGTCAGATCACACAGTGCAGCAAAGATTGGTCTCATAAGGCAAGTAGATACACGAAAGAAGAGCAGGGAACATACAGTGCACACTGTTGCATTCTCTTCCGTGTGTGCTGGCTGTGCTGTGTTAACCACTGATATGTAGCCAAGCAGGTCTGCTCCACTTTAATCACCAGCTATGCAAGTGATATCTCTATAAAAGCTGTGGACAAGGCAGACTATTATCTTTATGACAAATTAGCTTCACTGGACTTTGACCCGACAGCAATACTTGACTTGACTATGCTCCGTGCTGCAGATTAAATACTGTCTCATTAGATGAAGCAATGCTGTAGTGAATGTTTGTCTGTTTACACCTTTGCAGCTCATCTCTGTCTGTCTCTCCAGGTACCGATATCTCAGTTGGAGAGGAGGTAGCCATCAAGTTGGAATGTGTGAAGACCAAACACCCCCAGCTCCACATCGAGAGCAAAATCTACAAGATGATGCAGGGTGGAGGTACCGTATACTCTGACACACCACGTACACACACCACGTACACACACACCCCCTTCCACTCTGTACTCGGCATTGATATTTACAAGCACTTCAACATATAAGCCAGCATCCATTCGTCATTGTGTGTGTGTGTGTGTGTGTGTGTGTGTGTGTGCGCGCCCCCGCGCGCAATGACTCGTTTCACTATCAGAATTTTAACCATCATTTTTTTTAATCCATGATGGCTTCATGTGCCACTGAGCGACTCTCATAGGCATGAACAGGGCTCCGCCTCGAACGCTGTATCCAGTTCTTATGATACATCCATGCTTTAGACAGAGCCAAAGTAGTGCATTTTTAAATGAATTATAAATACATCTTTTATTAGTGTTTTCTGTCTTCGGAGCAAACGGTGTACTTGACTTCATGACTTCAAGAGACTGGTTGGTCTCTCAAAGCACAACTGTGCACACGCAGGCATTTGTATTTTTGTTCCAGCATGGTAGGATGTATTGGCTGACCCAGACTGTGGGAGGTATATTAGTTTGTATGTATATAAATAGTGTGTGTGCGTGTGCGTGTGTGCGTGTGCGCTAGTTGCTGAGCTACAACATTTTATTGCTGTCTGCCTGTAGAAGGAAATGCCAGATGGCCTCTTCGCCTTGGCAACGTCAGCCAAATTAGCAGCTACTACCAAGCCTGCTGGCTAGTGCCTTTACACTGCTTGTGTGTGTGTGTGTGTGGGGTGGGGCAATATATCGATCTTATATCAATATTTGAGAATAGATATCGTCTTAGATTTTGGATTTCGTAATATGGCATAAGTCTTTTTTTCTAAATTTTACAGGCTGCATTACAGTAAAGTGATGTCATTTTCTGAACTTTCCAGACCTACCAGCTGTTCTATTATTTGCCTTTACCCACTTGGTCATTATATCCACATTATTGATGATTCTTTATCCAAAATCTCATCGTGAAACTATTTTTGGGAAAGCACCAATAGTCAACCCTACAATATTGTCGCAATATCGACGTTGATTTATTTGGTCAAAGGATATTGGGATATTTTTCTAGTGTGGGGGCATGGACAGTGTGTGCATGCTCATCAACATTTAGTGATTCTAAGCCTTAAACCACCATAGAGTAATTACAGCGGAGTGATGCACATATTAAACATCCTCCATTATGTAAGAAGGCCGTTGGTCTCGTATAAACAAAACTGCTTTAGTGCTCCTTGCCTGGCATATATTTTTAGTTTCTTTGAGGCCAAGGGACAGTCCTGCTGAATTTCTAGTGAACTCGTCCAAACACTAGAGGAATGAGCGTTAGTGATGGTAGTTTGACTCTCCTGTTTTACTTTGCCATTTGGTAACCTTTGAAACCCTTTGCATCGCAGTACTAAATAAATAAGCACTAAATATATTCCCCTTCCTCCCTGTTTCCTGCTCCCTGCTCTCCTCCAGTGGGTATTCCGACAATAAAGTGGTGCGGGGCCGAGGGGGACTACAACGTGATGGTGATGGAGCTGCTGGGGCCCAGTCTGGAGGACCTGTTCAACTTCTGCTCTCGAAAGTTCAGCCTCAAGACAGTCCTGCTGCTGGCTGACCAGATGGTGAGAGAAAAGAGGAACTGAGAGCTAATGGCTATAGGGACTAGGTCGTTTTTTTTTTTTGTCATTGTGAAAACGGCGTGTTTTAGGGCTGTACTGCATTAAAGTGTACTGCATTTCTGCTGCTTTCATGTTCTGCTAAATACAACAAACCGCTTGTTGACTTTAAAACCAAAAATAATTTCCAAAATTCTTCTATTGAACAAATTGAAAATTAAATATAAAAGGCACCACTTAAAAGTGAGTCACATTTTAACAGACTATTCTTTCATCTAATAGTCTATTGCGATACGTTTATTGTGCCAGTTGATATCGTGATGACGATTTTTAAAAGATGTATTATATTGTGCAGCCCTAGCGTGTTTGCATGTTTTAAAGTGCTCATATTATGCTTTTTGGCTTTTTTCCCTTTCCTTTATTGTGTTATATATCTTTTTTGTGCACGTTATAGGTTTACAAAGTGAAAAAGCCCAAAGTCCACCCCAAAGGGTGTTACCATCTCCCACAGAAAACACTGTTTACGAACTGCTCCAAACAGCTCTATTATAGTCCAGCCTTTACTTCCGTGACAAACGCGCCTCATTTTGCGTCACTTTGGAACACGCATAATGCTCGCCTAGCTGCTAGCGTGGCACGCCCTCAGACCAAGCTAGTTAGAGAGAGTTCAGATAGTTGCATCGCCATGTCCAGGAGACGGCGCAGAATTAAAACGTTACGTATGAAAGACTAATTTGTTAACATTTAAATAACTTGCCACTCTGAAACATCTTGCTCCAGTCTAGGTTGTACGGCTGAACCGTACCAAAGACGGAATAGAAGTGAGATGCCTCACTCTGTAGCTAAAACAGAGAGCTCAACACACAGGATGAAAAGAGGAGCTGCAGCAATGTGCAGGATGACAAAAATGTTTCTTTTTTTTTTTTTTTTGATAATTAAACCACGTAAACCTATTCTGGTACAACCTCCAAATACAATTATGAACCTGAAAATGAGCATAATATGAGGTCTTTAAGGCTGACACCAGATCCTCTCCCGTCTAGATCAGCCGCATTGAGTACATCCACTCCAAGAACTTCATCCACAGAGACGTGAAGCCAGACAACTTCCTGATGGGGCTGGGCAAGAAGGGCAACCTGGTCTACATCATCGACTTCGGCCTGGCCAAGAAGTACCGCGACGCCCGCACACACCAGCACATCCCCTACCGCGAGAACAAGAACCTGACCGGCACCGCCCGCTACGCCTCCATAAACACACATCTGGGCATCGGTAAGACCAGCGTCCCCAAAAATACTGCCGTCTGCCGTGATTGGATAGACCCGTCCAGGCTGCTGATCTGACTCTGTCCTCTTTGTCTACAGAACAGTCCAGGCGGGACGACTTGGAGTCGCTGGGCTACGTCCTCATGTACTTCAACCTGGGTTCTCTGCCCTGGCAAGGCCTCAAAGCTGCCACCAAAAGGCAGAAGTACGAACGCATCAGTGAGAAGAAAATGTCCACGCCAATCGAGGTCCTCTGCAAAGGCTACCCATGTACGTTGAGCTGCTCCCGCCCAGATGAAGGATGTTAAGAATCGTGTATTAACCGTTGATCATAACCCAACCCTTATGTGTTCCGGTCCGTTTTCTCCCCCCACAGCCGAGTTTGCCACCTACCTGAACTTCTGCCGCTCGCTGCGCTTCGACGACAAGCCTGACTACTCGTACCTCCGCCAGCTCTTCAGGAACCTCTTCCACAGACAGGGCTTCTCCTACGACTACGTCTTTGACTGGAACATGCTCAAATTTGTAAGTTGCATTATCACATTGAGGGATTCGGTTCAGAAAATGTATTGTCACAGTATTTGGTTGCGTACTATCATTCAGTCCAGGTTCATTTATATTCATCCTTAAAGACACTGACTTCTTCTTTTTATTTAAAGATCTGTACCGTGTTAACTAGATCCAAACATGTTCAAGTTGTAAATCACTTGTACTGTGGAGTGAGGGAGACTGTCTGGACCACTCGTGAATTTCATTAGTACCGAAGAGAACATTTTGACAAGTCAATGTCATAAATTGACTTAAAAGGGTAATTTCGGTATTTTTCAACCCCCTTTACCCATGCATTGGGTGTCTTTAGTGACTAATGTTAACAAAAAAATCTTTGAAGTTGGTCAAGTATTGAGCGAGAAAGCTGTAACTTATTCTAAGTGTCTGACTACATTATGGAAAGGATCCCTACGGAGATGGACCTTTTCGTCAAAGATTAAGATCCTTTTTGTTTACCTAGAAACAGCTCTGAAATATCTATCGCCAAAACCACCAGACTCCATTTAAATAAACAATGCTTTAAGCGTGTATAGAGCGGGCATATTTCCACATCTAAATGGGTGAATTAAGGGGTTATTTCCACCAAACCAGAGTGGTGATTGTTGGAACGGTGGAGAACCAAGACGGCCTTTGATAGTTTTGTTTGGTTCCGGTTGACTTTGAATAAAGTGTGTTTTCACAATGATAAAAATACTGTTTGTGAGATTTCGGGGCTGTTTCGTGTTATTAAACGAAAAGGATCTTACTCTTTAACAAAAACGTAGGGATCCTTTCCATAATGTCGTCAGACACTTGGAATAATAATTTGACTGGTATGTTTATCAGTGTGAGTGAGTTTGTACGTACTCGGTTAGGAAAACCAGAAAGAGGCTATTCAGATAGGTAACTGCTACTGGATATTGAGAGCCAAACCGTGTGTGTGTGTGTCAGGGTGCCAACAGGGCCGTGGAGGACGCAGAGAGGGAGCGTCGGGAGCGCGAGGAGAGGCTGAGGCACAGCAGGAACCCCGCAGCCAGGGGCATGCCCTCGGCCTCTGGAAGAGCCAGGGCAGCTCCGGACGTCGCAGCCCCCTCACCACTCAACCCTGCCTCACACACAGGTCAGCGCACACACATGCTTTTATAACAGGAAAAGAAAAAGGGTGTTGTAATTTTAGACGTGTAGTAAAAAAGCCGGAGCTTTTCCATCCACCGATTTGGAAAGGTCTAACTTTTTTTTTTATCTTCCAGGTCTGGAGAAGGAGAGGAAGGTGAGCATGCGTCTTCATCGTGGGGCACCTGTCAACATCTCCTCTTCAGACCTGACGGGACGCCAGGACACATCCCGCATGTCCTCACAGGTAAGACATGCACAGAGACACCCACTGCCGAGTTGTTAGGCACGAAATCCACAACAGGTCTGACGTACCAAAACTTTGTCTGCGCAGCAGAGCAGAAAAACAAATCTCACATAATGGGAAGTAAAGAGAACAAAGGGAGGACTTTGCATTGCATGCCAGTAAATATTATGAAAGATGTAATTCGTGCTTAATTGTCTTAACAAGTATTCACAAAAAAAAGGGAACCATATATCCCAAGAGAGCACACTGTCTGTATCAGCATGTGCAGACTTCCCTTTTCACTTGTACCAAATGTAGTTTGTTCCCCTTTTCTTGCATTTTACGTTTGCTGACAAGAAGCAGCCAAACGGCAATAGTTTTGTAACCGCAGAACTGCGACAGACTGATGCGAACGGTTAAGATTAGGACGTAGTTTTAGGGCTTCCTGCTGGTAGTGTGGATCTGAACAGAGGACAGAGGAGCTGAGGTCCGCCCTGCTGTTTTAACGGCTTCATTGGGTCCTTTGTTTGTTTCCTTCTTGTAGACCTAGTGCTCCCCCAAAGGGTGTAACAGCCACTGGAGGTGTTTGTTTGGAGCGAAGCTACAGATTTATAATTATGAAACCTGTCCAAATAGTAGTTCAAATGTTGCATTTTTTTCCTTTTTAAAAAATGGGTGGGATGTTTTTCTGCTTATCATAAGATGTCACTGACAGTAGCAGATGAGGAAGATAATCTGTGACAAAAATCAGGTTCCCCTGCCTCATTCTAGTGCTCCTATTGGCTTTTTCCACCAAGTTTCCACCACGCCCGAAGATAACCAACCAGTCAGAGTCGAGGAGTCTCCAACGCTCTGTCAGTGACTGCAGCGCTGACAAAATATGAATCACGATTCTAAAAGTACCTATTTCTCTCCTCAAATGTTTTCAGAAATATATATATATATATATATATTTTTTTTTTTGTTTCGGAAACCATTTGGGCTGTATTCACAGAGAACTTCACACGTTTGAAGAACACATTGAAAGCCAGACTCACTCCGTCAAGTCCCAAATGTAGGGCAGCGTTTCACAAGAACATAACATAACCTACCATTTGTAATTGGCATTGATCACTGATGACTTTTTTTTTTTTTTCCGTCTTGTCTTCTGCAGGCCCTGTCCCGGGTCACACCCAGTGGCCTTCAGTCCGCGGCTCCACGGTGAAACCCTCCCATCCATCCGTGCACCATGTAGGCCTCAACGTGCTCCACCTGCAGCGTACACACACACACACACACACCCACCCCTAAATATTAAGACACACAGGACTCTTACATGACACAGAGGACTACCAACTAATGCTGAGTCCGGCTGCGCTCTTGTTCACTTGACAGAGGAAAAGATGCACAACCAGGAGTGTATGTGTGTTTGTGTGTGTGTGTGTGGGGGGGGGGGATGGGAGGTAGGCGGGTGGAGTACAGTTTGGTAGCAGCCACGGCTTCCCTTCTTTTCCAATGGAAGATGTGGAAGCCCCTCTCTTACAGTTGATCAAGCCATGGATTCACTTTCTTTTTAAACTTTTGGTTTTACTTATTTTTGTTCTTTAGCATTAAAACTTCTCTGACACCAGCTCCACTGATCAGACTTCACAAGGGCTGGAGAATGATTCTGTAAGCTGTTAAAAATAGTGCGTGGGACATTTTTGATTCTGAAAGCAGGAAGACGTGTGATCCATCGTGGCCGCGTTAAAGGACACTGACTCCTTAAACCCCACAAGTCAACTTTTTATTTTGTTTAAATGTGTTTTAAAGGTAGGATGAACCCCCTTGTTTTTAAGAATAGGACAAAAGATATTTGAATGTTCTATTTTCAAAGGCGATCCCATATATCCCCCAGAGTATTTTTTTTTTTTTTTTTTTTTTGGTCCTCCTCAGGTGCATTGGAACCAGGATGTTGTAGTAAATCCAAAAACACACGGCACATTTTCTGTCTGTCTTCAGGTTGTGATGCAGTGTGCTGCCTTGGAAAGCTGTGAATGAATCGATCTGTCCACATTGAATGGATGAGATGTTGTTTTTAAGCCGGTGAATAGTGATGTGGTTTTGTGTGTGTTTGTGTGGTTCTGTCTTAGGGTTATACAAGCTTAAAGGGGGTGGGGATAAACATGTTGAGGCGTATTTACTTTTCGGGTTTTAACATCCTGACCTCACTCTGGACCACTTAACCCTCTGGCCATTTCCTACCTAGACCTCGTCAAACGCTCGCGGTCTGCCTAACACGTGCTTAAATAATGGCATTTTTCCAATGGAATGCTACATCATACTACTCTACAGTTTTCAGTCAACTAGCACAGAGGAAACAAGGAGCTGGTATAGCCAACTACTCCACAATGGTTATTTTGCAGTCGTTATTGTTGGAGAAATGCATCCTGGTAAGCAAAACAAACGGCTCTTTAGTGAGTTTGGTCTTCTAGCCTTATTTAAATCCTTTAACACTGACTACGTGCCAATACAGCAGATGTGTACAACCAAACTATGTCTACTCTATTGGAGCCAGTCTGTCCTTGACATGTGACAACATTAAAGGCACACTCCACCAAGTTTACACATCAAGATCAGTTTATTAGTCACGAAGAGCACTGCTCAGCCTGTGAAAACGGGTGTAGATTGTCATCTGTAGAGAAGACTATTGAGTTGCATCATGGGAAATGTAAGATCCAGGGCTTTTGGGGATTGATCCACACAATGGGGGGGGGGGGGGCTTATATCTTATCCCCTTTTGCCTTCCTTTTGACCATTTTTTTTCTTCTTCTTTTAGTCTGTTGCAAGTCCCACAACTTAATTGGAGCACAATACTAAATGCCAAGTGTTCCTGATTCCACTCCTCGGACGTTTGATGTATCCTCAAATAAAAAAAAAAAATTTAAAAAAAAAAGGGTGGCACAATAAGGTTCAGAGATACAACAGACTAAAGGTTTAATGTAATTAGAACAGTTCAATTAAACCTCGATCAGCTGATCTTTCTGACCAACTCGGGACATCCCCATGAGAAGTTCTGACGAGAGCTGTGAGAGTCCGGGTAGAAAATGGACCGGTGTGCCTTTAAAATCAGGCTAAATGGAAAGTGAGGAGGTTTTGGAGAGCGAGGTTTTCGGACTGAGCGTTGTCTTAAGAAAAGGTCCTGGCGCTGCTGGAGCTACGAGCCCCAGTGACCTGCGTCCTTCATCTGAGCAGTCGGCCGAACCGACCAATGAATCCTGCCGATTTGGTAGTAGGAAATCCTCGATATGGTAGACTGGTTGCAAAGTATTGTTGGCCGTTTTTCTGTAGTTTGAGGGAAAAGGGGTTGTAGTGGTAATTTGTACATGTTTGTTCTGTTGTGTATAGGATGTGCTTACTGTCTACCACGTCCTCATGAGCCGCTGTACGGTTCCGGATAAGAACAGCGGTGTATGGAGGGACTGGGAATGCCTCACTCCATTAGCTTAAAATATATATCCCTCCCTCCCTCACCTGGGGGCTTGAAAAACAAAACAAAAAAAAAAAAAGTGATGGATTTTTTGTCACACTGATGATGGCTATGATAGATGCAAGTACACTTTAAGGGATAATAGTTTTTTTTCAGTCTGTCATGTCTGCTTCTCTCAGTTCTTTATTTTGTCACCTCCTGTCCAATGTTGCTTTTAACTGCAGTGGATATGGTCGCTCATGTCCCACAATGCATCTCTTACTGTGGATTCATGGGAAATCTCTCTTTCCGCTCCCACCTTAAGACTTTTGCTCCTCATTTGTAATGCCACTGTATTTGTGTATTTTAAAAGTGTAAATAAATTAATAAGTACTTGTATATGTTGTTTTTTTTTATTGATTGGGCTGGCTGAAATTAAAAGCTGAGAAAATACAATGTTTTGGGGTGGGTTTGCATATTTTCTTGTGTGTGATTAAATTGTTAGAAACCATCCTCTGGAGACCTTAAATGTCCATACCAGAAATGCCATTCTCTGGACTTACGGTGTACCCGCATCATCTTTAGGCCCTGGAACTCTGTGATTGGGGATCAGGCTGTTTTCTGAAAACAGTGTTAAATACCTGAAGCTCACTACACATAAAATCACAACTCTACATCAGTGCTAACGGTGTGTATGTAGGCAGCATAACAACTTTGAGTTGATTATATAATATATCAGAGCTATGTTTTGAAGATGTTCCCCCTAGTGACCAGATAAAGAACTGAATGTAGCTTTAAAGTAGATGGTGTTACGTCACACACTAAACCACACTAAAGCCCTATTCGCGCAGCACTAGTATTACCTGAGGACCTGTAGTAATTTGTAATAATTGCAGAGGTCATGTGATCTTAATCCCATGTGAATCTGCCATGTCTGATTTGTGAAGTGAAAATTCCACCGTAAATTACAGTACCTACCATATTTTGCCAAACACCGAGGTTGTGTGATATTAAGTCTTGTGCTAATCAATGTCTGTGATTTGGAATCGTACTGGCTGTGTTGGCAATTATATAAATGAAAGTTTTGACAGAGCTTCAACATTGAATGCGGGCGACAATGTCAGTAAATAGGAGTAAAATACAGACTTCACTTGTCCTGTACGAAGGCACTGCACAAAACCTAAACAAGAGGGGATCATTTCTAAATCGCATGAGGTCCCCTTGTAATATAGTCCCATGCAAATAGGGCTTAAAAAACAGGCGAAAAATATTAGTAAACATGAACATTTGAGTTTTAGCACTACAGTTTTTGGATTTGGAGAGTTCCAAATCCAAAAACTGGAGTGCTAAAACTCAAATGTGTGATATCAAGTATAAAGTGTGCTCCATAGACAATGAAAAATATGTTCTAGATGACCCTGAGAGCACCCAGGGGAATGTTCTGAGTATATGGAAACATTTTCTGTTTCTGAACACAATAGAATAGAACAAAATCAGACTCCCGTTCATTGTCTATGGAGCAGCTCCTCACTTTGTACAAGTTTGAAGGTTACTTCTCTGGTTTGTGGTGTTAAAGGAGAGTAGCTCATGTACACTAACATCGACTGAACTTTCCTCGGCCATTGGAACAATTTAGGTGGCGCTAAATTATCAGCTTAGGTTTCACATATAGGTCTTGCCTAGTGCAGCTTTAATATCTTATACCAATCCATTGCTATAAAGTGTTGGTGTCCAGTGGGAAAATACAAATAGTTCCTTACAGCACACCACTGGGTGGTGCTGTGAGGCAACATGAGCACCTACCTACTGCAGCACAGGCAGGACAGTTACACAACAGGTCATTGCTTCTACTCCCTGCAGGATGTGAAGAGATGCACGGTGAGAACTCTCACACCAAATGAGAGAAAGGATACAAAGCAAAGACTTTTTGTAAAGAAAGGAAATTGTAATTTCCCCATTGGGGATCAATAAAGAGTATAAATTATAAAAATTATAAATAAATTATAATTATAAATACAAAGTGGGGGGAAAAAAAGAGTTAATGTTTGGTTTATGGTGCTATACATCAAACACATTTCTGGATGTATTTTAAAAAAAAAATAAAAATGTTTTAGATAATGAAATGTGAGCATCTGGAGTAGTAGTCCAGGGGGATAAAACACACACACACACACACACTTTTTGTCCAGGGGTAGAGTGGGAGTGGGGCAGGGGGAGCGCTGACATCAACAAACCACAGTCTCCTCCTCACAGCAACAGCACAGTAGTTTATTTATTCCCTGGTTATTAACACTCTGTCAGTCAGAGCATTACAGCAGCCACACACCTCCAGGTGCAACTTCCGACCAATGCAAACACATCACTAATGCACCTTACACGTACATGGGGACTTTAGTTGGTATGGGGTTAAGTAGTCTCTATATCCACGACCTTCCACTTCCAGGATTGCTCCGTTGCCGCCGGAAATTCTGCCGGATGTCCCTCTTTATGGCCAGATGTCCGTTACCTTCCTCTTTCTTTGTGTTGTAAATGTAAACTCTGGTGGATTTCTGAGGACTATGGTTAACTCAGATTCAGATCTCTGCAGGGTAAATCCAGACAGCTAGCTAGACTATCTGTCCAATGTGAGTTTTCTGTTGCACGACTAAAACAACTTTTTAACGTACGCATGTTCCACCAAAACAAGTTCCTTTCCGAGGCTATTTTGCAGCGGCACCGTGGCTCCGTCCGACAATTGTGATTGGTTTAAAGAAATACCAATAAACCAGAAAGGGCAAAGTAAATGAAAATACAATAGTATTCTTTGATTTTATTGTTTATACTGCTACGCCTAATTCATATGCACGGAACTGTAGAAAAACATGGACGTAGTGTGGATAGAGTGAGAAAATGACATTGTGAGGCTTGGTATTTTGTGTCTGACACCCAGCATTTGGTTAAAGTGGAGGATGTGCGGGCAAGCCTGCCTGCAGCTGAGGTGGGACAAGCAAGCAATCACAACAGCTGACTGTAATACAGGAGGACACCTGTCAATCAAGCAAACATGCCCCAATGCACGATTCGCTTAATACTTAAAGCTGCTCTAATCCATAGCTGTACATCTCACAGCTCAGTTCTCAGATTCTTCCCGTACACAGTGGTAGAATGTAACTAAGTACATTTACTCACTGTACTGAAGTACAAATGTTGAGGTACTTACACTTTACTTGAGTCTTTTCTTTTCATGCCACTTTCTACTTCTACTCTGCTACATTTCAGAGAGAAATATGGAACTTTTTACTCCACTACATTCATCTGACAGCTTTATTTACTAGTTACTTTACACATTCAGATTTTTGCACACAAAACACATGTAGTTTATAAAATATGTTTTATTATAAACTACCCAACAACATTTCGACCTACCTAAGTCCAGCTGAAATGATAAAACACAGAAATGTTTGGATCGTTTCCAGTTTCTAAAATGTGAGGATTTTTTATCTTTTAATACTTGAAGTACATTTTCCTGATGATACTTACATACTTTTACTTAAAGTGCTCATATTATGCTTTTTCCCTTTCATTGTGTTATAAATATTTTTTGTGCATGCAATAGGTTTACAAAGTGAAAAAGCCCAAAGTCCACCCCAAAGGGACTTACCATCTCCCACAGAAAACACTGTTCACGCCCTCATACTCTGCTTCTGAATGGCTAGTAGTCTTTACCTAGGTACTGAGCATGTGCGACTCCCAACAAAGATAGAACAGAAGTGCAATGCCTCACTCCGTAGCTAAAACAGAGAGCTCAACACACAGGGTGAAAAGAGGAGCTGCAGCAATGTGCAGTCTAACAAAAATATGGTGTTTTTTGAAAATTAAACCACGTAAACCTGTTCTGATATAACCTCTAAATACAATTATGAACCTGAAAATGAGCATAATTTGAGCACTTTAAGTAACATTTTCAATGCAGGACTTTTACTTGTAACAGAGTATTTGTTACAGTGTGGCATTAGTGCTTTTCCTTGAGTAAAAGATCTGAATACTTCCTCCACCGCTGCCTGTACACCAGCGCAGAGTTAGTTATATGCTGGCTGTTATGGAAAAACTCAGGAGCAGCACAACTCTGGCTATGTGAAGAAGGTTTCGGGAAACTACACAGAAGCATTTAATGAAATCTCGATTGAGGAGACTTAGATTAAGCAGTACAGTTGAAACCGCAGCACCATCCCAACCCTAACTGTCTGTGTATTCCCAAGAGGCATACATGTCCTGCTGAAGCTATCAAGTTTGAATATTATTTGTTATGCAAAGATATTGCTGGCGCCATAACAGACACCACAGACACCACAGACAACGATGCTCACCCAAATCTTTTTCATGTTTAGTCTATCTTTCTGGAGAATGGCCTAGGCCCCTTTACCCTGTTTCCACCGACCTTTAACAGGACAAGGTCCCCGAACACAGGGGATCCAGACAGAAAAGATTAAAATGAAAAAAGAATGAAGACATAGGCTACTTTATTGATCCCGCATAGGGGAAATTACATTTTTTCACTCTGTTATTACACACAGACCTGAAATACACATGCCTAGGACCTATACATTCGCTAATGGAGAGATGTCCTAGTAAGGGGGCTGCCCATTAAAGGCACCCCGAGCAGTTGGGGGTTTGGTGCCTTGCTCAAGGAGGTGAACTGGCAAGTCTCCAGCTACCAGTCCATATTCCCTACTTGGTCCGCATGGGGGGCTTGAACCGGCAGTGACCTTCCGGTTCCCAAGCCAAGTCCCTACGGACTGAGCAACTGCCACCCGAAAATGACATACAGCGAAGGGCCACAGGCCGGAATTGTACCCGCAGGTGCTGCGGTAAGAACTGAGTCTTTGTACAGAAAGGGAGTGCCAGGGCATGTGATCCACAGAGAGACAACAGGCAAGGCATGACTGGACGGAGAAGGTGTGTATGGCAGATCTGAGTCACAGAGGGGGAAAATACTGGTTTCAGGCAGGTATAAAAAAAAAAAAAAAAACAGGGCACAACTACCAGAGAATTCACTCGGGATGAGGCCAAAGTGTAACCACAGAAGGTTTCACAACAAACCGGTGAAGAGGAAGAACTGGTTTAAAAAACACCTATGCAGGTGATTTCAGTTATTCTGGCTGATTGGACCTCTGCTCGGGTTGAAGGTGGGCCAGAGCTTTGATGGGAATTTATTAGGGCACAAATCTTTTTGTACCAATAAGAATGATAAAGCTGTCACCTGTCCTGCCCTAACTGGTGCAACAAAGCTGACAAGAGACTCAGGAAGATCTCAATCAATAAGTCTATACACACCACACACACAGTCCTGGGAAGAGGTCCAATCAGACAGATTAACTGACAACACGTGCGTGGGCGTTCAGGGCCTTTAACTCACGTAGCTAGTGGCAATCAGAGGAAATGGACCGCAGGTGTGACGAGCAGCAGGTGTGAGGAGTTTGGTTGGAGAGCAGAATGTAGGTCAGCCACGCCCAGACACACAGGACAGAGAGGGGGAAACAAACAAACAACAGAAAGAAATACTAGTTAGCATTGGCCCTACTACAGTTTTGAATTCAGTTTTTTTTTTATATGTGATAATGCATTGAAAAATAAAGGGTCAATGTACCTTTACGGTCTTATTAAAGACACTAACGTTAGCCTATATCCCACCATTTTAAGCTAACTATTGAACTAGATATTAATCTTGGTATACGCTCATCTCCCGAAAAGATAAAAGAGTGTACACATCTTTTATCACCCTTGATATATTTAATCTTTTCGCCGGTCTCCACTAGGCCTACACACACACGACTGTAAAAATATGTCTACGTCACATACAGAGACGGTTACAGAGAATCTTTGGCCACTACCTTCTTATATCCAGTCTATGGCCACTACACTGTTAACAAAACAACGGGCCAGAAATAGCAGCGCGCGCGGTGTCCTCATTGGTCACTGGTGAGTGACGCCACTGAGTTGGAGGCACTAGGACCCAGCAGCGTGAGGGCTGCTGCTCCCTGCCCACAGCTCTCTGCCTGCCGATGGTCTTTGTGGACGTGCGGGAAGAAACGCGGCTCCGGTGATGAAGCTGGATGAGGGACGGTCACACATCTCGGCAGCATCACCCGGTAAGAGAGTCAACCGTTTTTCACTGCGTCATTACGACTCATCCCATCCAATCTCTCCGCTTATAGACAAAATGTTAGTCAATATAATAATTTTAATATTAATAACTTGTATTTATATAGCGCCTTTCAAGTAACCCAAGGGCACTTGACATAATTACTGTGGCTAAGCTAAAGGAGGTTGTAGGCTGTGGTGAACAGGTGGTGTTTCAGGAGGAATTTTAAAAATGTCCAGGGATGTAACATTTCGGATATCGGCAGGGAGGGTGTTCCAGAGGGATGGGGCTGGTGAGGGTGAAGCAGGAATGCGTCTGTCACTCACAGCCACAGGGAGTGACACATGAATATTAATAGTGACATTTAATATAGCCTAGCCTATCAGGGACCCGTGACGTCCGTCTTTTTAATTTAATTCAATTCAATTCAAAAATGGTCATTGCCAGCCACTATGGATGCTGTGTGGAGTGACGTGGGAGCAAGTCGGGATTGGCTGGTTCAGTCTAAAAATGTAAAACCCTTTTATTTTGAAATGACGTAGGCCTAGCCCTATTCTCAGAGTCATTTACAAACATTTTCATTGGAAGGGCATCACTAATTAGTGGTGTAAAGGAAACTGACATTAGTATAGCCTAATTATTGATAACTTCATGACATGCAGCAGGTGAGCTACCCAGGCGCCCGATAATAGGCTACTTTTAATTTGATTTGTTCATACAGTGTATAATTATTCAACATGTTATCATAGCCTTGCTTCTTTGCTTGCCTTATAAAGTTGTTAAAGCAAACGTGTTAGCAAATTATTTACACATTCAGCAGAAACAGTCAAATGAATTCATACTCGTCAATATTCTCTCTCGTTTTAGCTCTGGCCGCGTTTGGTCTCTACCAAAGGAAATATCTGTCTCTTTAGCTGCTATATAATCCACTATGTTCACCAGCTAGTCTTTAACTATCTGTCTGCTGGCTGCTGTCTGGCTCTGAGCAGGTACACTGTAGAAACAAAGTGTAAAATGTGTACCTTTAGGGGTCCAACGGCTCATCACTGGGGCAGTATCCTCAAAGGTACACCCATTATACCTCCTTAAAAGGTAAGCTTATGCCGGTATTTTTCAATTTGGACCCTATTTTCCCATGCATCTGTGTCTGAGTGACTTAAAAATCTTTAAAACTGTTTCAGTATTGAGCGAGTATGCTGTGACCGGCAGCCATGAACTGATCTGCGATGAGACCCTATAGGGCAAATGCGCACCATCACTAACAGTGGTTCTTTTTGCCACTGACAGGCTCAGATTGTTATTATACGTGTCTGACTACATCATGGGAAGATGTAGTGCCTGATGTGTAGTCATGTGTAGCCTCAGGCTACATCAAGGTTTATACCCCTTGGTTAATAGACTTGTGGAGACATTATGTAATGAAATGTGCAGAATGTTTTTTTTCCACACATACACACACAGTTGACGGACATCCGAGGCAGAGTTTATAAACTGCCGACAGATTGTCAATATGGTGCTGTTTAGCTCGGCAAGCTTGCCGACGACTGCCACTCCCTATCGCTTGCCAGCACCTAGCTCTCGCTACAGACTTGCCACAAACTTGTCGCTTTTCTAACAACCGTCCGACAACTTTCTGACGACTGCCACGCAGTTGCCCCTTAGGTGCCGATGCCACTTGGACGACCTCGGCCCTACTGGCCTTCATTGGCTAAACTCAACTAGCAAGATAGGTTTGGTATTTGCACATGTAGGTGTTCCAATGTATATCATCTATTCTAAGGAGCTTCCATGGAAGGGTCAGTTTTAAGGTGACACTTTACCGCAGGAATAGATTGGAATGTGTGAATCTATTAGAAGAATCTTCCATAAAAGGAGTAGTTTGAAGGTAACGTTGTTCCACTAAATTAGCTAGACTGGGCTGTGTGAGGACAAAGTATAAAAAGGATCCATTCTGATGTTCATGTTAGTCACCCTTGTGCAGACACTTTTGTATGCTCAACGGTTGTCTCACTGTCATGCGAGTTTGTTCACTGTTTGAATAAAGCTGCATTTAATCTGAAATCACCAGACTCTTCATCTGTTGAAGTCTCCAAACATCATTTCCAGTTATCACAAGATAACCGCAACGGCCTCTGAAACAACCGACCACGTGGCTCTGTAGCCGAGTCACATGACCAGCCGGCAGTCGCCTATAATTTCATACATCTTCTTACAGCATCTTACGAACCCGTTCATGAGAATGCGTTAGTTTGGAACATGAACCCTTTCTCAGTGTGGAACTTATAGTCTATCTTATCAACCTATAGAAAAAAGTAGGCTACATATAAGTAGCTTATGGATCAACCCTGACTCTTTGAGGGTACATCACCAGCAGTTCTACCTTAGAGAACATAAATGGACCTCAACCCTTGTTTTCTGACAGTGCAGAGTACAGTGGGACTATCGGAGCTTTTTCACTTAAAACAGCTGCTGCTGGAAACCAGGTTGATCAGAGCTCTGAGACTGAACTAAAACAATAAATGGGCCGAAATACCAAAACAATAAACTGAAATAAGCCAAAGATCTCCTTAGAGCTGATATATGAGGGGAACTGCAGATTCACATCAGATAGTAAAATGTTAACTAGGGCAGCATTAAAGATGAAGTCCTACCAAACTCAATATATTACATTTCAGATGTGTTTTGTTCTGTTTGTCCTACGAATGACTAACATCTGGAGGTCAGAGCTCACTTCATACACTCCATTAGCCTTCTGGGTCACAAATGCTGCTAATAAAAGAACGTGGCTGGCTGTAAGGACAGCAGCTTTGAAAATTCTATACATTTTATTGAATGAGAAATCATTATTAATAGTTGAAATGTTAATTGAAATACATTTTGCAGTGGGCCGTATGCCCCTCAAGGTCTTAAAGTGCATTCAGTAGTGTCCCCAAATTTCCAGCTCACTGTTTTAAAATTCATCTGTGACAAATCTCAAAGTGGGAGGACATTGGATGACTTTGGGTCACTACTGTCTGCTTTTACACAATCAGAGAGTGTGTAGTTGTTTGCAGATAAGCAAAGCCGCATCCATCACTTAGATTTTTGGCAAAGAGTGTAGCATCAAGACTTTATCTAATATTCAAGGAGACTCCGAGGACGATCTTTATGAAAGCAGATATTACAAAGCTGTGTATGAAATAATGCAGCATCTTGCCTTTGGGGACTGACGTCACAGTCAGTGTGAGGCTTGAAATGATCATGTTACCTGGAGACACTGGATTTCTGGCTGTTTTGGCGTGAGTGGAAAAAACCCACACAACTCATTTCTTCAGCTCTTCAAGAGGTTTTAAATAAACTGATGGAGCCCCTGGCCATTTCCTCACTGTCCAAACAGCAGATGAGTGTCTCTACTAGGGATGGGCATCGTTTGGATTTGAACAATTCTGATTCCAATTCTGATTCTTCCTTTCGATTCCGGTTCTTACCGATTCTTTAAGGGGTGGAGTTGAAACGGGTCACACGCTTATTTCAGAAATAAGAGGAAAGTTTAATTTTTGATTCAATGATGGTTTGCAGTTTTACCGGGCTTTTTCAACATAAAGTAAAGCCACACTAGAGGGCCGCTTACTGTGCTCCATGGCTGCAACACAACCAAGTGCCTGGCCGCTATGGAAACCAAAACTTGCGCATGTTAAATTTGGAACTGATGATCGGATTTGAAACCAAATTCTCCAAACGATTCCAAACGTTTCCAATAAAGAAACGATTTGTTTGCCTGGGTAGCTCACCTGGTAGAGCAGGCTCCCATATATAGAGGTTTACTCCTCGACGCAGCGGCCATGGGTTCGACTCCGCCCTGCGGCCCTTTAATGCATGTCATTCCCCCTCTCTCTCCCCTTTCATGTCTTCAGCTGTCCTATATAAATAAAGGCCTAAAATGCCCAAAAAATATTTTTTTTTAAAAAGAAACGAATCCACTGGAATCGTAATTTTTGAAACGATTCCAAGTAGGAATCTGTTCTCGATGCCGAATCCTAGTCTCTACTGCTTTCCTTTTGTAGAAGCCCAGAGAGAGAAGTGTCTCCTAGGACTGCGTGTGGACGATGTTCTTGGCCGAGGTGCTATATTGTGGTTGTGGTGGTAAAAGCAATGTCTGGCTCCAGAGACCCACTGGAACTATTAGTCACCCAGTGCTGGCCCATTACTAAGAATAATAGGGTGCAGTGTAATTCACACTGCTGTTCTGGTTACTGCTGGCTCGTAAATACTGGAGGCGATGAGGGAAAATGTTACAATCAGTATGTAGGTTCAACTGCTACAGACGGAGTGTTCAAATTAAATCGTATCTGTAAATTTGACCTATTTCATGCCTTAAAAAGAGTTAGGTTTACAGTTCAGTCCTTAGGTAGTAGAACAATGCTCTGTACTCCAGCACATTTGCAGATTTAAAAAAAGAAAACACAATAACTATGAGATTAAGTGCTGACTTTCAGCTTTAATTCAACGGTTTTACACAGTCACATTACATACATGCGACCATACAAATTCTCTCTCTCTCACTCACACACACACACACACACACACACACACACACACACACACACACACACACACACGTCTCAGACTTAGTCAGCCAAGAACATTCTACTGTTTAGCCTTAAAAACTCCTTGGTTGCCTTATACAGTATCTCACAAAAGTACACCCCTCACATTTTAGTAAATATTTCATTATATCTTTTAATGGGACAACACTGAAGAAATTACACTTTGCTACAATGTAAAGTATTAAGTGTACAGCTTGTATAACAGTATAAATGTGTTGTCCCCTCAAAATAACTCAACACACAGCCATTAATGTCTAAACCGCTGGCAACAAAAGTGAGTACTGTGATGGAAGTATTTCGGTGCAGCAGGTGTAGGATTTTTAGAAAATAGAAAAGTGAAACAAAATAAAGACAGTTGAAGACTAAACCAAGTTAGGTTTTTGTATTTTATTAAATATATTTGCAAATATAGGAGTAATACGATTTCACAAAAGGCACAGCAGCCCCGTGTGGAAAAGTGTATTCAACAAGTGAACAGGAATACTGATCTTATATACACAAAGAGCAAATGGGAGTGATAGCCACACATGTTCCGGTATAAACATGACTTTGCATTTTCTTACAGCCATATCTGGACACAAGAGACAATCTAAATCATAATAGACACCTTGGAGCCACTGCGCCTCTTCCCGATTTGCCCTACTTTCACCCTGGGGGTCACATACCCCGTACATCTCGAACCGGCAAGGGAACCCTGGATCTTCACAGAAAGATAGTTTACTGTGACCTTGTACCTTTTATCAGTTCAAACAAGGGCTGTACGCATTCGTCTCCAGACTTTGTGTATGCAATCTACATGTGGGAATGAGATAAACTCCCTTCCAGCATTGTGAGAGAAATAGAGAAAGAAATAAAACAAGAATATTAAGAATCATGCTTAAATGTAATTTTTGCCATTATAGTACACCCCTATGTTAAATTCCCATAGAGGCAGGCAGATTTTTATTTTTAAAGGCCAGTTATTTCATGGATCCAGGGTACTATGCATCCTGATAAAGTTCCCTTGGCCTTTGGAATTAAAATAGCCCCACATCATCACATACCCTTCACCATACCTAGAGATCGGCATGGGGTACTTTCCATAAAATCATCTCTCAATGCAAATCAAACCAGCTATTAGGCTAACTGACATAAAACCATGCCAATCTCTAGGTCTCTAAAATAAAAATCTGCCTGCCTCTATGGGAATTTAACATAGGGGTGTACTCACTTTTGTTGAAGCGGTTTAGACATTAATGGCTGTGTGTTGAGTTATTTTGAGGGGACAGCACATTTACACTGTTATACAAGCTGTACACTTAATACTTTACATTGTAGAAAAGTGTAATTTCTTCAGTGTTGTCCCATTAAAAGATATAATGAAATATTTACTAAAATGTGAGGGGTGTACTCACTTTTGTGAGATACTGTATGTCTAGTATCAGCTGCATTGTCCTAACATTAAAATACTACAAAAATAAAAGAGCCTGATTTTATGTATTTCCCTTATTATACTTTACTTTCATACTAACTTATAGCTCTGCTCTGTAGTACAAGAACACTGCTGTTTCTTATTTCCATGCCTTTCATGGACGAGCGGGTGATGATGCTAACTTCTTGCCTGGGACATGTTAGCATTAGCCTCAGTCTTGTAGCATAAAATAGTACAGTCATCAAGTACACATGTAAGATCCCTTTTATGGGGTTCTTGTTTTAAAACAAGTCCACTTGAAATATGTCAAATTCAGCTGAAGGCAACGTGTTTAACCAACTCACGGAGCTCATTTTAGCTTAATCAGCTAGCTAGCTAGCTAAACCTGATAAAATCTGTGAGGACAGTTGTTATTTCAGTCACCGGAAAGCTGCTTGTTAAAAATGTTTTTGTCTTAAGTATTTTGATGGTAAATCTGCTACCGTTATTGTAAACTACATTGTTTATGTTCTGCTAGAACGGAAAGCTTGACAGCCATAGCAACAGTAGCAACTAGGGCTGCACGATAAGAGGAAAATATGCGATAACGTTGTTGAATATTGCGATAAATAACAGATATTAAAGTGTACTCCGTTCTGCTGCTTTTAGTATTCTTCTAAAATACAACAAACTGCTTGTTTTATTTAAAAGAAATGAAAGGTAATCATTTCCAACATTCTTTTATTGAACAAATTGAACATTGAATTGAATATAAAATGGACCTCTAAAAAAAGATGACAGTTACATTTTGAAGTGCTGTTTTCTGCTGATTCTTTCTTTCAACTAAATTTGTGATGTGTCCCAGCATTTTGCAATGTGTTTATTGTCCCCACCACCAACATTGTACAGCCCTAGTAGCAACAGTAACTGAGGGGAGCAGCACTGAAACAATTATTTATATCTGAAATAAAGGGACATGCTTTGTCTGATGTTTAGAAGACAGAAATACAAATGTTGCTCCTTGAAGTGCTTTCACTTTCTGGTTCTTTGTTTTAGTTCCTGTTGGGTGTTGGTCCAATCAGCGCTGATGCACATCATGTGTGACTGTGAAGATTTCTGAGGGGAGCACATCAGATCCTGTGTGAGTCTCTACAACCCACTGTTAGCATTCACTTCTCTGCATCCCTACCATAGACTGTAAAAATCTGTGCATCTGTGCTGAATCATGTTTTCGGATATTGTATAATCTACACATTTGCAGAGCTAGCTTTAAGAGTGTCTGGCAATTCCAGTTAATGATAATTGTATCGCAGTTCATCTAAAAAATGGTAATGCTAAATAGTAATGTTAAATGCTACACATATCCGCTTTGGCAAAATATGTTCTGTCTCGGAGCAGTCTAATCATGTTGCAGAACTAAATTAGATGCACTTAAAGAGAAACTCTATCTGCTTGTTGTCATTTTCATTTTTCTTTTAGCATTTCTGTCTACCATTAACACACAGCCCTAGAGCACCATGGGAGGCGTGGCGGTGGACGTGGACACAGGGGGGGTGAAGGCTCCAGATGGCGGGTGGGGCTGGGCGGTGCTTGCCGGCTGTTTTGTCATCACAGGTTTCTCGTACGCTTTCCCTAAAGCGATCAGTGTCTTTTTCAAAGAGCTGATCAGGGAGTTTGGGGTGGGATACAGCGACACTGCCTGGATCTCCTCCATCCTGCTGGCCATGCTCTACGGCACAGGTAGGCTGCTGCGTGTACAGCACATACAGCACAATACACATACAAGTGGACTAACTGTTGAATTGTTTCATGCACCCGTGCACTAAACACTCCCAAACTACAATACCGTGCTTTTTTTTGTTCACGGTCTGTATCTTTAAGTCTTTATTTGTCACATGCACAACAATTACAGTGGAGCAGTCGTTGGCAATTCAATTCTTATTCTCAGGAAAAATACAGTAAAAATAAGAATCCTAGACATAAAATACAAAATATTGCAGAAGTTAAAGCGTAACTCTCTCCAAAATGCAACCTAGGGTCTTTTTGTGAATGTACCAGAGTCAAACTTTCATTTAAAAGCATAGTTAGGACGGAAATGCCACTTTAAAGATTTACCGTATTCTCGTTTTCGGTCAAATGGCCTTTTGAATAAAATTAATAAAATTAAAGTAAATTAAATTAATAAAATGTACTGTGCAGTTGCTTAATGTACTATAATTACAGTACTTCTGTGGACTTTCCACTGACTGTATAAATTCACTTTCCACTTTTACAAGCGTGAGGACTACCCAAACAGCAAATCAAAATAGAGTTTATCAAATAAGCAGATTTTTCAAAATGGCTATTGGACTATTCCTTAAATGAAATATGTGAGCATTCAGCTCAGTCATTCCACTTGTGTATCAAGGTTATTATGATAGTATATATTTATAAATATGGTTTAATATTATGTACGTTATATGATTGAACTAAATACTATTAATTGTATAAATAAAAAAAAATACTATCTCTATTTTGCTCTATTTATTACACCCAAATATTTTCTGCTTGATTCCCCAAAAATGTCAGGGTCTAAAAACAGGAAGTAAGTGACAAAAGAATTCTTAACAAAATCTTAAAATGTACAGTAAATATAAATAAATGGTCAGTAGCTTAAAAAACTTAAGTGGAAACAGCCAAAACATAGTTAAATGTAAATGTTGTCCTAGCATGGACTGTCCTTTCACTGTCCCTTAAGTTTCCACTTATTCTCACTGCATTTTTCAAGGAAATGTCAATATAGGCTACTAAAAGGAACAGTATGAATTTTTGGGAAATATACTTGCTTGCTTTACCCAGTCAGATGAAAAAATCCATATCAACTTCATCACCCCAGCTTCCAAACTCTCCAAAGCTGTCTTATTTACACGCTGTATCTCACACTCATAGAAGAACTAGACCACACAGACACACACAGCCTGACTGAGTGTGTCACACTTTATCCAGGTCCTCTGTGCAGTGTGCTGGTGAACCGCTTTGGCTGTCGCCCAGTGATGATGGTGGGTGGCCTCTTTGCCTCTCTGGGAATGATCCTGGCCTCCTTCTCCACCAGCATCATCCACATCTACCTCTGTATAGGGGTCATTACAGGTCGGACTGAAAGTTTGTATTGTAACATCTGACTTCTCCTAACCAAGATAAATGAACACACCTACCTTAGGCTCACATCCATCCCTGCAAACTGACATTAACATATACAGTAGTTTAGTATGTGACACATACAGTATATGAGGATCCAGTCTTTTAAAGCCTCTCAGAAGAATTTGAGATTACCCTTTAAAAGTATTAATCAGTGCTTCACACTGGTGTATATAAACACATTAGAGGCAGATAGACCTCTTCAACTTGGACAATGGACCCGGTGGCGTTAAGCTTGATTTATACTTCTGCGTAAAATCTACGCCGTTGCTACGTACGTAGGTACGTGGAGACACAAACCTACGCCGGACCCTAAGCCGTAGCCTGACGTGCACCTCTCAAAAAATACAACTACACGTTGCGGCGACTTACGTTGCTCGGCCGTGGCTTGGGAGGTTAACTTTTCCTGCTACAGATTTCCCACTGTGGTCAGAAAGCACAGGGGAGACACTGTTTCTCCCACTATGACTCTAGAGTCGGTACTCGCTCCGAAGCTAATCGCCGTCGCTCTCTCACTTTCTCCCTCGCTCTATCACACACTCCCCACACACACACACATGCCGGCTGGACGCACACACCAGCACACAAGTATAAACATCAGGCCACTTACGTAGGCTACGGCGAAAGCTCTGCGTGGAGCCTCCGCAGAACCATAAATCAAGCTTAAGATGGTTAACTGTAGGGTTGGGTATCGCCAATAACGTCCCGAATCGATTGGATTCTGGTGCCGACTCGATTACATTTCTTATTTGTTTCGATGTCAATTATGTTAGGAACATTTCAGTTACAATATCAATTTTGCTTGGATACGAAAGAGATTCTCAGAGAACTAAATTGTGCAAGCGAGAAGCAACTATATATATACTATACTAAATATTTTTTATAATGCACACATTTACATTACATTGACACCCCCCCTCCCCCCCCAAAAAAAACACGTTTGTGGTGGGTTATACATCCATGCGGAAAAGGCATATGTTAAAACATCAATTTCAGGATTTTATTAAGCAATATCAAATCACTCAAACAAAGATCCATTTTAATTGGAGAATCGATTATTTTCCCCAGCCCCCCTGTGTTTTTAAATAGGAAACAGGTCAAACATATTAAGTTAAAGTACTAGATTATTATAGGAGTATAAGAGATAAAACAAAAGTCATACATGTGTTTGAATAAAGAAAGTCAAAGAATATAAAAAGGTTTCTCTCTTTTGCTGCAGGTTTGGGCTTAGCCCTGAACTTCCAACCATCTCTCATTATGCTCAACCGCTATTTCAGTGAGAAGCGTCCTCTGGCCAATGGGCTATCAGCCGCTGGAAGCCCTGTGGCCCTGTGCTGCCTCTCGCCCCTGGGCCAGCTCCTCCAGGACCACTACGGATGGAGGGGGGGCTTCCTCATCCTGGGTGGCATTCTACTCAACTGTTGTGTGTGCGGGGCGCTAATGAAGCCTCTGGTTGGCCCCAAGACTCTCAAGGCTAAGGACCTGGAACAGGACAACAAAGACGAAACTCAGAAAAAGAAGAAGCCCAAAGCCAAACTGCTGGACTTCTCTGTGTTCAAAGACTGCGGGTTTGTCATCTACACCGTGTCGGCGTCCATCATGGTGCTGGGGCTGTTTGTGCCTCCAGTGTTTGTCGTGAGCTATGCTAAAGAGCTGGGGAATGAGGACACCAAATCAGCTCTGTTGCTCACTATCCTGGGCTTCATTGACATTTTTGCACGGCCCACGTGTGGTGTGATTGCTGGGCTGAAATGGGTGCGGCCTCGTTGCGTCTACCTCCTTAGCTTTGCTATGCTTTTCAATGGAATCACTGACCTGGTCGGGTCACAGGTAGGTGAATGCTTGCTTGTAATGAACTGGAAAGATAAAGCTTAGACCGATGGTGTAAAACCTAAACGTGTTTTTGCTCTTCCTTAACAATGCATTCCATATTTGTTCCCAGGCCAAGGACTACGTCTCGCTGGTGGTCTTCTGCATCTTCTTCGGCATCTCCTACGGCATGGTGGGTGCCCTGCAGTTTGAGGTTCTCATGGCAATAGTTGGTACTGAGAAGTTCTCCAGTGCCATTGGCCTGGTCCTGCTCATGGAGGCCATTGCTGTGCTGGTGGGGCCGCCTGGCGCAGGTATGTAAGCACAAAGACAAAAGTACACTATTTATTGTAAAGGTTTTTACTGACATAAAAAATAAAAAGAGCTGCAGCACCTCGCCGAAAAAGGAAAACAGAAGCACCCTTTTGGAGCCAGATGTTGCAACACATTCTCACTCCCATCGCGTCAAAAAGCTCTTGGCGTCATATTTAGACGTGCTTGGTCGGGACATTAGTGTGTAGACATTAGTAGACTGACGTGTGGCACGAGAATGGGACAGTTAGATTTAGAAAAAGATTGTGGGTGGGGGTTACAAAATGTATGTTTCAGTTTTCTGTTTTTTAAACCTGTCTGGGGTCCCCAGCTAAACACTAGACAGGCGCCAGTATGTCCAAAACCCACACCAACACCTGGCAGCACATCACCCCAACCCTCATCCACCTTCACTGGCTCCCAATTAAGTCCCGCATCACATATAAAATCCTCCTTCTCACCTACAAATCCCTCCATGCCGTGGCCCCACAGTACCTCTCCGACCTCCTCCATCCATACACCCCACCCCGAAACCTGCGGTCCTCAGACGCTAGCCTGCTCTCCATTCCCCACACCAGACTCACACCTTCGGGGACAGAGCCTTTAGTGTTGCAGCCCCATCCCTCTGGAACAACCTCTCTGCAGATATCCGAAATGCTACATCCTTGGACATATTTTAAAAACTCGTGAAACACCATCTGTTTACCACAGCCTACAACCTCTAATACTGTAAAGTGTCCTTGGGTTTCTTGAAAGGCGCTATATAAATAGATAAATATTTTTTTATTATTTTTATTTTTTATTATTATTATTATTATTATTATTATTATTATTATTATTATTATTACTGTAAGTACTGCAAGTTGTATGATGTTTTGGACAGAAGGAGTTTCTAAATGTGTATGTAAACTAGCATTATCTCTCTGTGGTTTTCCTATTTCGTCCTCTCATCTGTTTCCCCATATCTCTGTCAGGCCGGCTTCTCGATGCCACCAAGAACTACATGTGGGTCTTCCTGCTGGCAGGAAGCGAGGTGGTCCTCTCAGCTGTGGTTCTGGCTACTTGTAACTTCCTGTTTATCAGCAACAAGTCCTCAGCACCAGCAGACAAGCTTGACAACATCACAGCGACAGACAATGCCAATACAGAATTGTGCAGCAAACCTGCAGAGATGAATGATGAAGAGGAGAAGGGAGAAAGAGAGGAGCTAGAGAAGGAGACAAAGAAGGAAGAGGTAATAAATGAGTTAAAGGACGAGGAGGAGACCGACAGAAAGAAAGTAGCGGAGGTCAGGCCAGAAAGTGTAACAGTGGACTCACAGGAAGTGGAAAGGTTCTTAAAAGAGCCACAACCAAATGGTGACATGGCCAACAATCCTGAAACATGCCTGTGAGCAGTTGGCAATAAACATAAAATTTCTCAAGAGCAATTTTTGAACACAATCAATACAGCTAAAATTGTACAGTTGTAGAGGATATGTGTAGTTGCGGAACTCCAGTAAGTAGGCTGTCGAGACTATTTTAGTCACTTTAAACATTGGATGAAGTGATTCTTTTCTTTAATAACAGATGATGCTGAACTGAGAACTGATCCTCCTAGATATCTAGCCAGCCGGCTCATTTTCTGTAACTAGTGAAAGCATGTTGGGTCGAATTAGCAAGTTAGCTAAACAACTATCCAACAAACTATTAAAAAAGCTACCAAACAAGCTAGGTAACGTTATAATCGCTAACATAGAGGATTTCAGCGCGATTTCATTAGGCGTAGGCATCTCTCCTTGATCCTCTAGCTGCCTGCCCCCTGAATACACTGTGACAAAGCCCGGTCTCTGGAGACAACACAGGGGTCGTTAATGTCAAACAAACACTAGGGACACAGATGTGCACCAAACAATAAACCCCATTCCAGCCAATCACCGACAAGATGGTTGGGGGAGGGGGTGGGGGTTAGTGACAGTTAATCAGTTAGTCATGACAGTTACAGACACATTGGGGGAGGGGCGAGCTTGCTCTGTTTTGTTTGGTATTTACTTGGAATGTCAGCAGAAGGCACATCATGCAGGAACTCATGGTGCACCTTTTAAAATTAATTAAAATTACACAGTAGCATCTGTATTAGAGAAAAGAATAACTTCATCCGACGTTTTAAGCCCCTGACACACATACCCGACGGCTGACCGTCGACAGAAAAGGCAGTCGGACTGATCAGTCGGCTTCCTGAGGTCAAAAAAAGTGCCTGGGTACACACCGAAGCGACGCCGTCTTGAGCGTACGTTCTGCGTACGCGGCTTGTTCGAAATACGAGCTTGTATTTTACGAAAATAGTTCACTGAAACGTGAAAACATTTTAAGCAAGAAATAGGCCATGCAGTTGCTGAATCTGTCTTCATTTCAGATCGACAAAGGTCAGTTTAAAAGATTTTCGTCAGATTTTGAGAGGCGTTCGTCACTCATCCCGCTCGTTATTTCTGGGGTTAGCACTCCACCAATCAGATTGGTGGAGTGAGTCCGACTGCCCGCCCTCCGACCCAGCAAGTCAGGTCGGCCAAAATGAAGGCCGACAGCTCCTCCGACGGACGACGGCACGGAACACACCGAACAGACTCCAGTCACTGACCTCGCCAGACCGTCTGACGGCCGATAATCGGGTTGGTGTGTCAGGGCCTTAAAGAGAATAAAATAGCCTTGACTACTTACTAGAGTTCCACAACTAACGTTACTGAGTGATTCAAACTTGTTCTCTCCCACCCAGCGTCGTCTCTCTTAACAGTAGTGGTGGGCGGATTGATCCAAATATCGATAATATCCAACGTTGGTATCGATATTGATCAATACCATTATAATAAGATCGATACTTTAGTTTCAGTTTCTCTCCAGTATGCACTGCTGCGGTTTCATCAAAGAGGCGACCTGGCTGTCTGTGTCTGTGTAAGTGCTGCTGCTTTCAAGTGGTCAAGTTCTGTCACAGCGCGGAGCAGGCACACTTTGCTCCTCCTCCCCCCTCTTGTGATTTGATGTTGTACCATCACGAGACCCAGCAGCGCTGGGCAAACAAGCAAGCAAGCAGCCAGCAGCACACACACACACACACACACACACACACACACACACACACACACACACACACACACACACACACACACACACACACACACACACACACACACACACAGACACAAGCAGTACAGAGACGGAGCAGAAGAAAGGCCGAGAGGAAGAGGAGCGCCGTGTGGCTATATTTTCAGGCCGAAAAGGAAACAACGGCAAGCTGTGTAATTTGTAAAAAAAGGCTGTAAGATACAGTGGTAACACAACAAATTTATACCAGCATATGAAAATTCTGTCCTGGGTTTTAACTTATAATCCAAATGTAAAATCACAAAAACACTTGGGCTTAAGGTCATGAAAATTCATCCTCCTTAATTATTAAAAGGTATCGTATCGCCGACATTGGCCCTGTATTTACTTGGTATCGGATCGATACCAAATATTGCAGTATCGCACACCACTACTTAACATCGCTGTGCTCCCACCGAACGTACTTGTGTGCGGGAGCAGGCAGTGGACCAAACCACTGTGGAAGGAGGGGGGGACTCAAGATGTTTTTTAAAACTTAATTTTAGTTTGTATTGTTTTACTACTTACACAATTATTTTAATTACATATTATTGCATTATTTACAATACACACAGCATGGTTTTTTTAAAATCATTTTTAGGAGGGGACAACCCTTAGATGAGGTAGGTCCTGACCCCCATCCCCCATCCCCCATCCCCCACCCCCCGTGATTCACGCCTAGCAGAGAGAGGAGGCTGGATAAGGGTTTAATTACTTTAATTACTATGCTCATTCCTTTTTTTTAAAGAACCCAATAGGATGGACTAGCACGTAGTTATTTTTTTATTTGTTGACAATAACAAATCAAGTCATTGCAGCCTACTCTCAAAAACAAAAGGCAGCTTTCTTTTTAGAACATGTTATAAAGACTCTCATGTTATCAGAAGGTTAGTTGTGTAACTAGGAACACCGTCCTAATAATGCTTAAAATGAGTTAGTGTTTGCCGTGAAAACGCTTGACAGGCTCGTAATATCCTTACTCCTCGGTGTCATTACAGTATAAAGTATCTTCCCCTATAGTCCGCGCTTCAACAGTTACAGTGGATTTGATGTTTAAATGAGAAGTGTTTTTCTGTCATGCCAGTATACTAAATGTTTGCAAATGGGAGCTTCACGCATCGAGTGTGCAGTTGTTTGAAGACGCTGTCGCTAGTCTCGTTTTAGCTTTGTGATTCCTCCAAAAATTATAAGCAGGGCCCAAATTATTCTCCACAGCTTTGTTATGGTCTCCATTACTCATTATCACGTCTTGTGAGATATTTACAGTCTTGTAGATAGAGTGTGATATTTAAACTTTTAGCCTTTAGAGTTTGCAATACAGTCATATTATTATTATTATTACATATATTACACATTACGTATATTATTAGCACAGATAAAAGATAAAAAATAATCATATGTTTTTTTTAATTTACACAACATTCCATGATTGGCTTACTGGCCTGTAGGTAAGGTAGCCATCCACAGACACATTTAAGCTTAGGGATTGACTAAACTCAATACTAGATTACTATTTTGTGTGTGTGTGTGTGTGTGTGTGTGTGTGTGTGTGTGTGTGTGTGTGTGTGTGTGTGTGTGTGTGTGTGTCTTTTTTTCAGGGAAAGACATTAGCGCATTAACCTGCGCTATTTTATTCCTCATACTGCTCTCACAGAGCATGTAGTGAAGTTAAACATGAAAAGAGAAAACATCACTCTGTCCCTTGATTCCATAGACTTGTTGCCAGTATAGCACAGGTAGCTTTAAGTTAGATAACGTACAGCACACTCACTGTTAGTGGTGGTGCACTTGCAGGGAAAAACGGCACGTAATAAAACAGTGTCCATGGTGACGGATGTAGAATAGTGGGTGGGACTTCATGTGAAGTGTCACTCAGCTTAGCAATGGGCCATAATGTCTTCATTTGACCATTTAACACAATCGTTGGTCAGCAGGACAATCTACCAAAACAATGTTTCTTTAAAAATCCACCTGAAACAGCTGCTACAGGAAAATATTTATTTATTTTTGAATGCTTCTATATGACTTGTCATTGAATATTGTATTTATTTTCCAATGTTATAGATTATTTTATTCTAACGTAAGTTATGTTGAATATCATGCTCTCTAGTTATTTATTCGGTCTTATAAAAATGTGTGTAACTAACATTTGAATGTACAGTATGTCCGTCTGTGTGGTGAAGCTGCAATCAAACAGTGGTTTAGAGATGTGTCTTGACAGTGAAGCAGATCAACCTCACATCTGATCCTGGTATCAACACGCAAGCCATGACATGTATAAAGTGGGGCCACACCCCTGTAAAGTCAATTTCACATTCTAACCACAAAATCCTACTGAATGTCACTGATATCAGTCCAAACCGACTGAATTGTTCTTTAATTTTAACCTTTCTGTCTGTTACAAAATTCTGTATCCATTGTGTGAAAAAAACATATATTCTGACAGTAAAAATGTCATCATAAATCAAGTCCCCTTCCTGTATTTCTCTTATGCGCAATATCAGGAGCTAGTTGTTTTCATTTGGCTCTAATAAATATTATGTAGCTTAATATCCTCTTAACATTTCCAATCCAAGCATCACTGCTTATTCAGTGATTAAAGAAAGCTATACTTTTCATTCATTTAGGCCTACTCACGGTGGGATTTGTAAAGAAAGCAGAAAAATGAAATCCTCTTTCCAATACCATGGATATAGTGCCACTCTGCCAGCCATGCTAAAACACGTCTGCACTTCAATATCCAATGGAAAATGATCTCAAAAGGAAATAGCACAACGTGATGTCAACATAAAACACAGCGTGTTCGAGCCTGGAAGCGGAGTTCACAATATGTGGCGAAAACAAAATACTTTTGCCCATTAAACCCGGCTTGTTCGCTCCTCGGGTGTGTTTTAATCCAAATTCAAATTTTGTATACCTTGTTACGGATTATTAAAGTGGCCAACAGTATATTAAAGGAGAAATCTGGTGCAAAATGAACCTAGGGGTTAATAACGCATGATTGCCATCTTGGGAAAACAGTCATGGCCAGTCGAACGACGAGCGCCGTGCAACTGATAACCAGTAACATAGCTCAAGCACGGCGTTATATGTATACGTGAACGGTATTGTCTTTATAAACTATCTTTTCAATAAACTGTCTGTACACTTAAAAAGTTCTCAATGCTTCGGTTTACATATAGGGACCCTCATTATGCTACCGTGGAAGTGTGGTGCTATTTTGAGCCTTGTTAGTGGTAGAAAATAGCAATTTCTTTTTACTTTCCTCGTGCCCCGAGAACTAGCGTTATAAGCTAATTAGCGGTTTGGGCTAAAACTGGTCACATTCGATTAGCATGAAAACATATCTCATAACGGTCGACTCGGTAATCATGTGTTATTAACCCCTAGGTTCATTTTGTGCCGGATTTCTCCTTTAAATGGTTAAAATCTCCACCTATGCTGGTACTGAAGGACTACTGTCTGCATAACAAGTGTTTCTACCTTTGATACTTGAAGCGCAGTTTGCTAATACTCAGTCTCACTTTTACTTAAAGGTCCCATATGGTGAAAATGTTTTTTTATGGTATAATATAGGCTCGGGGGTGTAAAGTAAAAGCTGTGAAAATGTGAAATCGCTCACTGCCGCCATTTCTCCACGCCCCACAAAACTAGACCGCCTCCCAGCTAAACGGGCCAGTTAGAATTTGATGTATTTGCTACGTAGAAACTGGGTAACCAATGGGTGCTGACCTCTTCTAAAAGAAATTAATCGGTCCTCTTCGCCCGAATCCTCTGAACTTGAGTATTCGGGCTCTAACTGCTAAGGTCTTGCAGATCCCGCTGCCATGTTTATGGTAGGCTTCCAACAAAATCTGATTCCAGGCTGCCTCCTATGTAGATCTGTGCTTAGCCAATCAGAGCGTTCTGTGGGCTGAACATTCTATCCAGCAGCGAATCCAAGCGTTTGTGGGAGGGGGGAAAAAAACTCAAAAGTGTGGAAAAATCAACCCAACTCTTTTTTTTTTTTTTTTTTGGTACCACTATTAAATTAGTGTTTAATAGACACATATAAAGGGTACAGATATAAGTTTAAGTGTCACCATATGGGACCTTTAAGTGATATTTAGATTATTGTAATTATGTATTTTACATGCTTCTATTACTTCTTTGAATTAAGTAGAGTAGTCGGAATTAGCTTTTTCTACCACTGCTTTCATCCCTGACACCATAAGGGGGCGACAATACACCAAGTTAGATATATACCAGTCTCGCAATGCCAAACCTAACCTATCTGTCTTCACCACAGCGCTGTATACCCATCATTTTTACCAAGAAGAAGAAGAAGGCAGGAAACGTTCCCCACCGGTGCTATTACGCTGTTGCACACATTTGGAAAGCGCTGCGCCAGGAATACTCTAGAAATCTCACAGTATTACAGGTGAAACAACAAACTATGAAGATATATATATATTGATAATTACAGTTAGCTAGCTAGTACGTGAGCACAGCAGTGCATGCTGCCGCCAGAGAAACATAACGGTGATCATTGTTCTGTCAGGCTCGTTAGAGTTGTGTAACGTTACTGCGGCGGTGCATCATGTGCTAACGTTAACGGTAGTTAACAACTGACTGCTGTTAGCTTTCACTTGCTAATGACAGTAACGTTACAGCTCAGTCACAGGCAGCTAACTAGCTAGCTAGTTTGTGGATACATGCTTATAACTATTTAAGCAGACGGTAGAAAAAGTCAAAGACAGAAACCAACAAAAAATGGAGTTGCCATACAGCTAGCTAGCTAGTTAAGCTACAACATTTTGAGTGTCACAAACTACACATTGGAATTCTGCTTTAAGTCGCCGACGTCCGAAACATGTCACTTTAGTCTGAAAACGACAGCTAGCTTAAAAACTGCTCAATGAAAAATACATTTCAGTGAGTGTTCGACTGGTCAGTAACTTTAGATATCTTCTTGGGGAAAGTCCCCTGGTTCACGGCTGGATTGAAACTACCAAACTAACTTAAATACCAATAAATATACTTTTTTTTTAAGACTAATGTTAGGTAAGCTAACCACGCCATATCAAAATAAAGAGGAACTGGCTAGACGAGATAGAAGGCTCGGGTTGGAAAGAGATCAGAAATCCACACAGTCCAAAGTGTCCTGGGTAGTAAAAGGTTGCACATGTAAAGGTGCATTCCAACATGTCATTTTTTGAAATTCAGCACAATTTTCAAAACTTTGACCTAAAGCCGGAAGGAAAATTTGTGGAACTACTGGGTGCTGCAACAAGACTCGGACGTGCATCTATCCCACTTTATTTCATGTAACCTTTCCTTTTCCTCCACTCTGCTTACCACTTTTTTTTTTTTGCAAAACAGGGTCTTTGATAATTTTTTTTGTCCTTCGTGGTCTGGTGAAGTCAACTGTGATGGCCAAGCTCCAGGGCTTTGAGTTCTGGAGGAAGACCCTGAAAGAAGCACGCTTTGTGGTGGCGCCCATGGTGGACCAGAGCGAGCTGGCCTGGCGCCTGCTGAGCCGGCGGCACGGCGCTCAGCTCTGCTACACCCCCATGCTGCATGCTCAGGTGTTTGTTCGCGATGCCAACTACCGGAGAGAAAACCTCTACAATGAGCTGTGTGAAGAGGACAGACCTCTCATCACACAGGTGAGGAGCCACACAGGCGAGCTCATTCCCTCCCAGCATGTTTATGATCTTGTGCAGTGCTCACAGGCTTGTCACAAGGTATTGTGTGAATTAGGGCTGTGCAATTAATACATTTTGGCTCCTAATGATCTAATCGCTTACTGCACCTTTTTAATCGAGGAAAAGAAAAAAAACAGATTATTTTTTTGCACATTTTGTTTTGCAAGTAAACTCTTATTTTGTCTTTTCTTCCGAATGAAAGAAAAAATGTTTCTTCTTCTATCTTTCCAAAAGGACAATGAGTAATCGTGTTGAGTAATCGTGATTTCAATATTGACCACAATAATTGTGATTATTTTTTCCGTAATCGAGCAGCCCTAATGTGAATTTCCATTGACACTGTTTTTTCTTACATTAAAGGTGCTGTAGGTAGGATTGTGAAGATCCAGCTTAGCCAAAAAATTTGAACATCGACAACTTCTCAGTCCCTCCCCCCTTTCTGCTAAAGCCCAAAATGGTCTCCTAAGCCCCTCCCCCCACAAGGGAGAATGAATGCGTGTGCATGAGCAGTGATTGACACGCAGTTAGACTCCACGCAAATCACACTACAGGCTGTAGGTGGTGCCAGAGGAGCTGGATTTGTTTTTTTAAAATGACCTGCTTCATGTAGTTCTACTGGAACATAGGGTCAGTTTCAGCAAATATGACAGAAAGTTAGTTTTATCAGGCTTACCTACTGCACCTTTAACATTGTTTCCTCATGTAATGCCAGAAAATCACAGTGTTGCGTTCCCTGTGTGTCAGTTTTGTGCCAATGATCCAGAGGTGTTCCTTCAGGCGGCTCTACTGGCCCAGGACCACTGCGATGCCATCGACCTTAACCTGGGCTGTCCACAGATGATCGCTAAGAGAGGTATGCACAGTTCGGACCCCTATTTCCCACCGGGCACGTCTGCACTGCATTTTGGGGGTGCCACGTCCCCCCCCCGCGAGCAATCGCTGCCATTCATGTCAATGCTTGATATTCCACCAGCTGTGCTGCGTCCCAGAAGCGTGCGTGAAGCGGCTCTACGCTCCGCTAAAGATACGCGCCAGGTCTATTTTCACACGAGCCACGGAAGGTTCTGACAGCCGGTTTTTGTCGGATAACGAGAGATTCATCTCAGAGGTTGAAAAACATAATACGACATCACAGATCTTTTTTATAGGGACAACACCAGAAAAGAGAAGGCAAGGAGGTAAATTACTGGAGTGCCTGGAGTGGAAGGTAGATACAAGCTTAATAAACACGCCATTGATCTGTAAAGTACTTGTAGAGACAGTAACATCGGCGAGTCGGGCAGGCAAGACGCTCCGCTTCTGAGACGCTCCCGGTGTGGTATGGCGCGTGGCGGACGGACGGACCGAAACAGCGGCGCAGGCGGAAATGCAGCACAGACGTGCCCAGTGGAGAATCAGGAGTTCCAGAAATATACCCCTAAAGTCTGACTTTGGCGACTCCTAGTGGTTGTGTCAGAAAAGACACCGAAAGCCAACCTCGCCGACCGAGTGAAAAGAAACAAACTAACCTGTCTTGATGCTTGTTTCTAAGGGCACTATGGCGTTTTCTTACAAGACGAGTGGGAGCTGTTAGAGAAAATGGGTAAGCCTGCCTTCATCTAAATCTAGGACTCCGGGAGGATCTCAGTCAAAATGTAACAAATGTCAAATTTCTTGCACCGGTGTAGTGCCACTTGACTCGAGCGCAGTTACTATTACTTATTATTATATTACAAATCCCAACAGTTTAACCTGACCTAACCTTTCCTTCTATTTTTACAGTCAGGTTAGCCAATGAAAAGCTCTCGGTGCCCATCACATGCAAGATCCGTGTGTTCACGGAGATAGAAAAGACGGTCCGCTATGCCCAGATGCTGGAGAAAGCCGGATGTCAGGTGGGATCGACGTTTAACCAAACGGAGATCGATTGAAGCTCATTTTTAACTTCACAATGTTTAAAGTGTGTAAAATCTGCATTCAATGCGGTTTCAGGAAGCATTAGTTGAGCTGTTGATTTCTTTTAAATTTTCTTTATTTTCCTCTCATAGTTTACTTTTCTCCTCCTTGATGTGTTGGCTCCTGTTTGTGCATCTACTGTAAATAGCAGCACATTTGGGATGTATGCAAACTTTGTTGAATTTGTTATTATTATTATTATTATTATTACTTGTATTTTTTTATGGGGGGGAATCAGTTGGTGTTGGAGGAGTCAGGCTTGGGAGTGCTGTGTGCATGTGTGAATGTATTTTGTGTTTTTGTATTTTCTGTTTAATTGTCTTAAGGACCCCCCTCGAAAATGAGATGGTTCATCTCAAGGGGTTATCCTTCTAATAAATGCTTATTAGAAAAAGTGATAAAAAAAAAGTCCTAAGTTTGGCTTTATCTTCCCAGCTGCTGACAGTGCATGGCAGAACCAAAGACCAGAAAGGAGCCATGACGGGTATCGCTAACTGGGAGCACATCAGGGCCGTACGGTGAGCTCCCATCACCTTGTTTTAAGGCAGTGTTACTCACTGCGCGGCTCGCCAAGCTTTAATTTGTGGCTCGCATGGCAGTAAATAATACGGTGATATGATATCAATACAGATACTTCATAAAACATAAAAAAAACAAAACAAGCAGGGCTATAACATAACCCTAAGTCTGCTCTATTACAAAAAAAATATATTTAAAACATACCCAAAACAGCAGCAATACAAGATGGAAATATAGACTGGAAAATATATTTAAACTTGCTCTGCCCTTCCGTCCATAACACACTGACTCCTGCTCTTAACGCCGAATGTGCTCTTGGATGGTTAGACGATGGCTAATGTAAAAAAAAAATTGCATATTGTATGTTCATGGATGACAGACTGATAAGCAGACATGCTATTTATGACTGGATGTAGCTTTTGATACTTAAAAGTGCCTCTCCTGTTGACTCTGTCCAGTCAGTGTGGCTCTCATGAAAAAAATAGTGAAGACCACTGTTTTAAGCCTTCACATGTATATGTACATCTAGTCTGGAACGTAAACATTTGACCAGCTCCCCCAGTGGTCTCAAACCAATAATTTAGTGCTCCTTTACTGCCTTTATTAAAAACCAAACGATTAAGGCGGGTTACACACTGGATGCGTCGCACGAGCGTGTCAGCCGCGTGGCGTGTCCGTTTTTATTTCGGCTCCCATGTTAACAGGTTAGAGCTTACACACTGCCTGCGTGAGACGCGCCTGAGACGCGTTCCTGCTAGAAATAGAACCGACGCCTATCTTTCACGCGAGACGCGAGCGTGTTGGAAGCGTTTCCATGCAAAATAGAATAGGAAAATATGTTTGTGTCATTTAGACACGAATGCATATTAATAAATGACATCTTGATGTTTGAAAGTCTCGAGGTTTTGACATCAATGTAGATATAAATGTAATAAAACATTTCAGAGAAAAGATTTTCAAATATAGCACCTGTCATACAGAACGAAATATTCTGTAACATATTTTGCAGTCAATACTGCCGACGTTGCCTTACTTTAATCAAATCAGTAGGCTATATATTTATTTTAAGTTTAACAACTCTCTCCCCATACGTCGAACAAGCCTATATATAAAGGGTAGAATAGGCTACAATAACAACGTAGTGTGTGTTCTGAGTGACGGTCCAGCTACACAAAGTTGTCATAAACAGACAGCCCACTTACCCAGTTTTCAGACTTTGAATGTGTCGGCGCTACGTCCCGAGATCAGCCCTCCCTGTACCTAGGAGCAGCGCCGCGTCACACACGCTTCTGGTGTGTAGGACACAGAAAAATCCACGCAGCGGCCACGCTTCTGAGACGCAACAGAAACGCCACGCTCGCGCGATGCATCCAGTGTGTAACCGGCCTTATAGTGCTTAATGTTTGCCTCATTTTGGAAAACAACATCTTTTCAATAACAGTTTGGTGTGTTTTTGCTTTCAGGAAGGCCGTAAATATTCCAGTGTTTGCAAATGGCAACATTCAGCACCTGAGTGATGTGGAGCGCTGCATTCAGGAGACAGGAGTGCAGGGAGTTATGAGTGCAGGTTAACCATTCATGTCTTTTTTTTTTTTTTTCTAATTCAGCGGTGATAACGGACGATTCATAATGTACATTCATGCTCAGGAGATGCATTGTTTTAAAACTAATTTCTGTGTTCATCTTGGTATTATTTTTTTTTAGAGGGGAACCTCCACAACCCGGCACTGTTTGAAGGATGCAGCCCCCCAGTGTGGGAGATGGCTGAGGAATATCTGGAGGTGGTGCAGCGGCATCCCCCCTGCACTCTGTCCTATGTACGAGCCCACCTCTTCAAGCTCTGGCACCACACGTATGTGTCTCTCTCTCTCTCTCTCTCTCTCTCTCTCTCTCTCTCTCTCTCTCTGTGTGGAATACAAGACGACCGTCTCCATGCTATTAGTCTAAGATCTGCTAACATAGTCGTCCTCCTTGAAAGCTTTAAAAACATGAAATGCTTCCATTAAAGTTATAATGCTTAAGATTTCACTCCTGGTTGTTTTGGCACCACCCATGGTTACTGTGGCAACAGCATGTTCAGTACTACAGCGAACACTCGTTGAACAGCTACAACAGAAGAGCAAGTGGTGTATCTGTTTTCAGTGAGATGCACATTGTGTTCCTGGCTGCTTCACATTAAAAGCCACCCCATATTTCACCAGCAGGAGGAAATGTCGGCTTAGCATTAGCAGTGACTAAATCCAGCTCTGATAGGGCTGTAGAGTGAACAGTAAACAGTAAAGGCCTGTCCACACCAAGAACAATAACTAAAAAAGATAAAATCGTTGTAACTGAAGTGGATGGTGGAGTCCACACCACAGCTATAACAACTGGGTTGACCAGGTTTTACGCTGCTGCTGCTCTGTCTTGTCTGTCTGTCTGTGCCCGGCGAGATTTTCAGTCTTTTTATTTGCGTGAGAAAATGGTCACGAGAGCCTGTAAAAAGGGCCAACTGTGCGAGTCTCACGGTCAGTGCACGAGAGTTGGCAACCCTGCAACATATTTACTGTACCAAGTGACATTGTAACGGTGCATGTTGAGCTGAGAGTTAATGCACAGCCCAGCTCAAATTTTCCTTGCACATGGAATTTTAGCCCTGTGTTAGCAATGGGTGTGGCTGAAACACCTGAAGTCATTAATCGGTAGGGGTGTCCACTCTGACTATTCTGGGAACATTTCTGATAAATGTTAATCTAGAGATTTTTGATAAGGAACAAAGTCTTGACACTCAGCTCTTGTAATGTGTGTGTGTGTGTGTGTGTGTGTGTGTGTGTGTGTAGGCTACAGATCCACCAGGATCTGAGAGAAGAGCTGGCTAAAGTGAAGACCCTCGAGGGTTTGGCCGGTGTCAGCAAACAGCTGAGGCTGCGCTGCCAGGTAACCGCAAACAGCAGTGTTTTCCACCAGGCGCGTCTGCGCTGCGGTTCCGGAGGGCCCGCGAGCAATCACGGCCGTTCAAGTCGATGCTTGATATTCCACCAGCCGCGCCACGGCACGTCCCAAGAAGCGTGTGTGAAGCGGCTCTCCACTCCACTAAAGATGCGCCCCAGGTCTATTTTCACGCGAGCCGCGGGGGTGAAACGGCGAGAGCATCCGGTCAGTTTACTAAAACACCCCCCCAATATCCTATACGCGTTGTTTTCACGGATGGGATCGCCCTGCTTCCCAGCATTGCGCGCTATAGTGAGCTTTCCACCACAATGACCACTGGCAAGCAAAGAAAACGGTCTACTCCCTCCTACAACCGCGATGGCTGCAGCTGATTGGACAAACGCGGCACGCGGGGCTGGCTGCTCCCGAATTTCAAAACCGACCATAATTGCGGCTCGCTCGGAGTACGATCTCGTATTTTACGAAAGTAGTTCACCAAAACATGTTTTCTGAAAACATTTTAAGCGAGAGTGGAGTTGTGCAGTTGCTGAATCTGTCTTCATTTCAGATGAACAAAGGTGGGGAAGCGGGGAAATGACGCTGACAATGGGCACACACCTTTTACAGGATGAAGGAGAATTGGTGTACCAGTAGCTGTACTCTGTGTGTGTCTGTATAGGAGGAGATAGCCAAAGGAAGGGATGTGGAGGAAAAGGAGGGCGGCCTGCCGTTCCCCCACTGGATCTGCCAGCCATACGTCAGACCAGAGTGAGTCACCACCCTTTGTTGTTTTTTTCTCTTATTTTCACTGGGACATTTTCATACAATTATCATACATCTGAAGAGTAGACGTCAAAGTAGTCTACATTCTTGGACAGTGAGCTGCAGCGGAGCATCAGCAGGCAGGAAAAAGAGGCTTCTATATTGACAGATGGCATTTCTTGGGAAACCTATTCAAAGAACACTGGACTATCCAAGAACTAAGGTGAAGAAAAGTTCTCTAACACAATAATATTACTTACTGCCTATGCCTTACAGGCCAAAGGAGCCGGTTGCCAACGGTAACAGCCATGGTTCAGAGGTGAAGAAGACAGTGTGTCAGAAGAGGGCACTGGAGGACTCGGATGGCTCAGCTGACACACTCTCCAAAAACAAGCAGAAGAAGAGATCCCGAAACCCACACAAGAACTTCTGTCCCGAGCAGAAACGTGAGTCTAAAGGCTCTGACGCACCAACCCGACGGCCGACCGTCGGCAGAAAAGGCAGTCGGACTGATCAGTAGGCTCCCGTGTCCCCCGAGCCGGTCCAAAAAAGTGCCTCGAAACACACCGAAGCGACGCCGACTTGAGTGTACGTTCTGCGCGTGCGCGAGACGTAATACGTCTCCATAACAGCAGGCGGCGTTAATCTGTATTGTCGCCCAAAAAACTGAAAACCGGAAATGACTATGTGTTGATAGTAGTCAAGAAGGATCGTTGTTGTCATTACTCGCTGAACGATGGCTAGTAATAAGAAGATACTGGCGTTGTCAGCTCCGGTTTTCTCGTGCACTGATTCGCTAGTCAAGGGCTAGCACTCCACCAATCAGATTGGTCATTGAGTCCGACTGCCCGTTGGCCGATTCAACAAGTCAAATCGGCCAAAATGAAGGCCGACGGCTCCTCCGACTGACGACGGCACTGAACACACCGAACAGACTCGAGTCCCCAACCTCGCCAGACTGTCCCGACGACGTCCAACGGCCGATGATCGGGTTGGTGTGTCAGCGCCTTAACCCGTCACTTTCACCTCAAACTGCCGACTTCCTCTTTGACACGCAAAGAACGCTACAACAGTTTTCTCTTCTTTCCTTCCACAGCCAAGTACGTCAAATGTGAGCAGTGCGGGAACCCAAAGGTCAGTGTTTTTCGAGGAAATGTCCGTGTAACGTCAATGAAAAAAAAACAACTTAAGGGTTTCAACGTTACGGTTTACAAAAAAAGTTGTACTTGGTTAAAGTAAATTTTACTGTCCCCCAAACAAATAGGTTGTTTTTTGTTTTTCTCGGAAAAAAGTTAAAAACATCTAAAAGAAAACCCGCATTTAGCAAAAACCCGCAAAAGCATCCAAAAAATGTAAAACTTCAAAGAAAAGACTTATTTTTTAGATCGTCAAATGTCCAAAATAATTCAAAAAGCGGGGGCAAGAGAACGATTTATGATACGATGAGGCCATCGGGCAACCCTTATTGTTGAATCCTGAAAGTTGTACTTATGAACTTTTGTTAAAACAATAACTCAGTTGATATCTAAAAGGATTTCCATTGAAGACGTTGTCCTTTTTGCAACGGCGTCTGTGCTAGGGGTGGAACGGTACATGTATTCGTATTGAACCGAAACGGTACGGGCGTCCCGGTTCGGTGCATGAATTTACACAGAGAATACACGGTATAAAAATAAATAAAACTTGCGTGCAAATGAATTAATGTAATGTGGAACTACTGTTACATACGCGTTTCTTAGGGACACCTAATCTGTAGCCCCGCCTTAGCTCTGAAGCTCTTGAGCTCCGCCTACATGTCAAGTCGGTCCAGTGAGTCCAGACCAGAGCCATGTCTTTCTCTATCACTCTGGTCCACACGAAGCAAACTAGTCTCTTCCATATACAACCAAACACGGATGTACTGTAGCTGTATCCCTTCTTGCCTCGAACACAAATGGCTTCCAGGCCAATTTGCTTTGTTGTTTGCTCCGCTGTTAGCTCCACTTTTAGCTCCGCCGTTATTCGTTAGCTCCGCCGTTAGCTGCTCTTTTAACACCCTTGCTCTGTGCATTCACATATGAGAGCAGTGCTTGTCTCCCATATCACACTACTAGCTGATTGTCTTATTTTGTTTACAAGTTCCAGATGGAGTCTGGAGATGATGTGGGGTAGCCTACTTATTGTTTAGGCTACTGTTTACATCTTACTTTATATGCTTCTGGCTGTTGCAGCTAGCTCAGGGGAGAGACTGGATCACACTAGATGATACAGCCTGAGACATGCACAATAAAAAAAATTGCCTTCTGCATTTTTGTTATGCTTTTCCCTCCGTTGTACCGAACCGTGATGTCTGAACCAAACTGTGACTTCAGTGTACCGTTCCACCCCTAGTCTGTGCACGACATTCTGTATGCGTTGCCTTCTGCTTTGATCAACTTCACCCAAAGACTCAGTGAGGCGGTTTCCAGTGCAGTTTGTTTGATCGCCAGCCCCAGCACCTGATACGGTCTGTTTTGCTCTGCAGGGAAATAAATGCGTCTTCAACCTGTGCCGAGGCTGCTGTAAGAAGAAGGCCTACAAGGAGGTGGCAGACTGTCCAAGTCAGTACATGCACACACAGCAAACGACTGAATGCCGTGCTCTTTATTTTCATCACTAATCTATCCGATTGGGTTTTCATCAAGTCATTTTGCCAACAAAGTTATGCATACATTTTGCGTGACTATCTTAAAAAGTCAGAAAAAAATGCTTATCAATATGAGTTCATCCACTACTGTTGAATACATTTTATTGAAAGCACAACACGCTGAAGTGATTAGTTAGTAGATTAGGGACTGTAGGAAAATTACGCAATGTATTCAAACTGCTAAGTTCACTGCTAATGCTGATTTAACGATTTACTGTTAACATTTAATGTCGAGCTAAGGTCTCTTTCACGCCTGTAGCTTGGTTCATTTGGTCCCAGGGTTTCCGTGTGGTCTTAAAAAGTCTTAACATTTCAAAATCAAAAATGTAGGCCTCAAAAAAGGCTTCAATTCGCTGAAGTATTGTGTTTTAAGTCTTAAATCATTTTAAACAGGTCTTCATTTTCCTACGTCCATGCAACGCAACCTCTACTGCCCTCTAATTTTTTTCCCCGTGGGGTTGTAGTTCTTTTCTTTCGCTAATCCAAATGTAATTCGCTGCATTACGACTACAAATGAGACCATACAACATGTAACTTATATTGCTGCCAATCAGCTTTCTTGTTATTGACGAGAGTCCCTTTCGGATTGTACCACAGACATAAAACAGATGTTATTCTTCAGCAGCTGGGAAGTGCAAGTTTAGCGATACTTGGCTTGAAAAAAAGAATTTAGGGCTTAGTTGACGTTGAGATAAAGGTCTTAAAAAATGGTCTTAAAACGTCTTAATTTTGACTTGGTGAAACCTGCAGAAACTCTGGGTCCAGGCCAATAAAAAATAACAAATAAAAAGATCCGTTGTTGCATTTTAGCTCTGGTGCGTTTTAATGAAAACAATGCCACCTTTGGTTGACAGGCCACGGGCTGAGGTTCAAGACCAAGGCGGAGAAACAGAAAGCCGACGAGGACGAGAGGAGGCAGGATGGAAGGAAGGAGGATGAAACAAAGGAGGATGAGAGGAAGGAGGGCTTGGCGACAGAGACGGAGAGAAGCAGCAGCAGCAGCAGCCCTCCTCTGCCTCCCCCAGATCCAAATACAGAGCTGCAGGTGCAGTCCAAGACTCCGCTGCCACTATGAGCAGGACTAAGGCTATCTCTACATGCACAAAGCGTACTCCGTTTAATACAGACCTCAGCTGTCACATGTTGGAATCAGGTACTCTTTCGGATGATGTGACAAATTTAAAAACCCTCGAAACGTTTCGATCAAAGTAGGTTCACGCAACATTTCAGCCACGTTGGCCTTCACCAAATTGTCCGACCTGCTTGGACGGTTCAGTCCAGATGTTCGCCACAGTGGTCATCACTGTGTGGACATGCAGCTTGAGGGTAATTGAAAGTAACAAGTTAGTGCATGTAGAGGTAGCCAATGATCCATCAGGACAAACCGTACACTGTACACAGCTGCTAAGAAACCTCAACAAGGAAGAGATTGTCTGTTTCAGACTCAAGTATGGATGGACACTGATGAGCAGACCAAATCCTTAAAGGAACAAAAACATTTCTTTTTGTATGTGAAGTGGTTTTCTTTCTTTCTTTTTTCTTTTTTCTTTTTTTTGGGTGGGTCAGTTTGGAATACTTTCTCAACTAATTATTTCGTCTTTTTTAAGACAAAGATTTTACGGGGAGAAGTTTGAGCATTCTTTTAGCCAAAGTTGTTACTGAGCCACCAAAGTTCAAAGATTCAGTAAAATACTTTGTCCCTACAGGTTTGGTTTGATTTGATATAAGGTCATGCGTGTGTGTTTGCATGTTCTACTCATTAGTTAACCTATTTATTTTGGGTAAAGGTTGGCCTGTAGTGCATTGACTTCCATGTGCCTTTTGATGAGAAGTACCACTGCCTATCCAGATATGAACCTGATAGAGGGATAGCAAGCTCAAAGTGTACAAGACGGCGATCTTCAACACGGGGTCCTCAGAGTTACTGTAAGGGGGGCGGCCAGATAATTGTTTAATGGTTTAAAAAAATATATATACACTACTCACAAAAAGTCAGGGATTTTCGGTTTTCAGGTGAACTTTTAGGATGAACCTAAAATCCACTATAACTTTTACAGGTGAACTTATTGGCCCTCATTTATGAAACGTGCGTACGACCTAAAACAGGCGTAGGAAGGGCGCACGCCGATTCCTACGCAAAGCAAGGCATTTATCAATTTGAACGTGAGCGTAGGCTGTAATTAAAATCTCACGTCTGGTCTGAACTCGTGTACGCAAGTTTTCGAGTCAGTGTGGACTTGGGGTGCAGCATTTAACAAGTTTAACAGGAGAAGGAGAAGTCATCAGTTGATCACTTATCGCGCACGGGCCACGGTGGAGTGATTAAGGGCAGATGGCTCTGTCTTGCATCAGCGGGGGGGACCCTACTATACACGGCAGAAAAAGTCTGCAACATTGTTTTAGCCTGTGGGGTTCTGCACAACATCGTGAAGGAAAACAGGGTGCCATAAATGTAGTGATGGAGCCAGATGACCTGATGCCCAGAGAGCAGTGTCCAGCACAGCCCCAACTGGGGCTATACGAAGAAGACGGGATAGTATTCCTCGCTTTTAAAAGGTATAGTGTTATGTTTGGCAATGATAGCCTACTCAATACAGGAAACGTGACAACGCACAACATTTTTATTTATTCTTCAGGTTTTCGTTTCTTTTAAAGTGTGGTTAATGGCCACAAGTGAACGATGAAAAAAACGAGTAAAATAAAAGACACTGCATAAACTCCGCTACTGTGTGTTTATTTAAATATAGGTGCAACATGTAGGCCTAAGAGATTGCAATATAAGCCTGTATATTACTATTAAGACTAGGCTATAGCATATGTCAAGGATGTATAAATTAAATAAACTTCAGCTGGAGTCTGATTTACCACATGCGCCGTTAACGTGAACAGAAAATTGCGTTGCCTGTATCTTTTCACGGCAAACGCGCATATTTGGAAAGCGGTCGCACAACAGCTGAAATGGCATACTCCTTCATAGTATCCTTCAACAATGGAGGAATGTAGCACAATGTGGATGTGAAAGCAGTTATAATTAGCCTATGTGATAATAAAATTTGTTGTGGTTAAAATCAACAAATAATTGGGATAATTAATCGTGATCAATATATTGATCAAAATAATCGTGATTATCATTTTGGCCATAATCGTGCAGCCCTAGGGGCATGGCCTCAAAACCGAGAATATATTAGGGCGTGATATTTAAATTACGATCGTTTCCAGCTGCTGCATTTATCAACGTACGACCATTCTTGCGCTCTGATTGGTGTGATACGAACGTTTCATGAATCACACGTGAAGCCTGTCGTAAGATGATTTCTGCGCTGGTTTCTACGTTAGGTTGATAAATGAGGGCCAATGTGACCTCTAAACTTTTGAATGCGCATGTCCAACAGTTCAATGTTTCAGTACTTTCTGCACAACTTGCTGTTCTCTAACAAGGAGCTTAACGGCAAAATTCACAACAGGTGTTTGATCCATGAATCGACCAATACGTCTCCTGGTTCAATTAGAATTGGTATTTAAACAGTCCTCCTCCTCATGCTGTTCACATTTTGACATCGGTTTACATCAATGTGGTCTGCGTGCTAGGGTACCTGACCACACCACCAGGCACAGGCGTCATCGTCTTGCCGGACGAGGGACCAGTGGGCCTCAGTGCTATTCTCTGATGAAAGTCGATTCATGTTGAGCAGAAATGAGGGCCGTCAACGATGTTGGAGACGTCAATCAGCCATTGTTGTCACCAGACGACCCTTTGGTGGTTGTGGTGTTACAGTTTGGGCAAGTGTGTCTAGTCAATACAGAGCTGCCCTACACTTTCTGAATGGTACAGTGACAAGCCCATACTACATGAATAACATCATTAATTCAGTCATTGTGCTCCTGCGTGAACAACACAGGCCTAATTTCATCTTCATGGACGACAACGCTCCAGCTCATCGAGGTCGCATCATTAGGAAACGACTGCTGGAGACTGGGGTACCTCAAATGGAGCGACCTGCACTTTCTCCAGACCTGAATCCCACAGAAAACCTATGGGATCAGCAGTCGCCGTGTTGAGGCCCGTAACTCTGTACCCCAGAACCTCAATGACCTGAGGGCTGCACTTCAAGAAGAGTGGGATGCCATGCCTCAGCAGACAATAACTCGACTTGTGGACAGCATGAGGCGTCGTCGTCAAGCTGTAATTGATGCTCAAGGGCACATACCAAGTTATTGAGACATTGACATTTTTTTTTGTGTGGTATACCCACCACTGTTGTTGGCTTTTGTTTCAATACATTTTTTTAAGATGAGGAAATCACCATTGCATGCTTCTACTTAAATGTCCTACTTTCATGATATAATACCACTGTAGCTTGAACTTTTTACATTTTCCATAAATTTCACCCGAAAGCCAGATATCCCTAACTTTTTGTGAGTAGTATATATATATATATATATATATAGCAAAACAAAACATAATGGACAAATGGTTGAAAAGTCCAACTTCTGATCAACTTCAGTTGAAATGAAAAGATCAAAGAGTAATTATTCTGTAATTGATTCCAGTTTAAAATCAATTCAGATGAACACATTTGAATCATGACCGGTCTGAAGCAGCTACTTTATTTTCTCATGTTTGGATCCTTTTTTTAAAAGCGTTTCTAAATAATGCAAATAAAAAAAAAAACACATTTTCTATTAGCGTGACCACTATCGTATCTGATGGAAGACAAGATTTCCCAGCAATCTGATTCAACATCAGCAGCATGCAAGGTTTCAAGCTTATCCATAAAAGTCTATCACATGTACTATCACTCTTTGCTTTATCTAAAGGTGGACGTCAGCACGTAATCTGATAAGATAGGCTTCTGCGCTATGAATCCAAAAATAGATCCCATGTCAGCCCAGCACACAATACAGTCACACATGTAGATGGGACTGACGTCAGCATTAGTCATGCTGACCATTAGAGCAAGGCCGGATTGGGCCCCTGTTGACCCCCTGGTTCTTGTTGCCTTTAAGTACGGATCAGGCACAGAACACATGGCACCTTCATAATATTTTGTCCCAAGACAGAGAAACTATCCAGCACTGTTATTTTCTTTTATTAATCCTGCCATAGGTTTGCTGTGTGCAGTGGTGGAATGGAACTAAGTAAGTTGACTCAAGGGCTGTACAAATGTTGAGGTACTTGTACTTTACTTGAGTATTTTCTTTTCATGCCACTTTCTACTTCTACTCCGCTACATTTCAGAGAGAAATATTGTACAGCTTTAGTTACTAGTTACTTTACAAATTAAGAGATTTGCACACAAAACCTACAAGTCCAGCTGAAATGATTAGCTGATTAAACACAGAACAGTTTGGATCGTTTCCAGTTTCTAAAATGGGAGGATTTTTCTGATGATACCACTTACATACATTTACATAAGTAACATTTTCAATGCAGGACTTTTACTTGTAACAGAGTATTTTTACAGTGTGGTATTAGTACTTTTACTTGAGTAAAGGATCTGAATACTTCTTCCACCGCTAGCTGTGTGTCAGTTTGTTTGTGGTAATTTCACTCAAATGGGATTTTGAAACAGGACCTCCGTAGGATTAGGTGAAAATGCATACCTTGAAATATACAAGACAAGAGAAAAGACTGTCTTTCAGAGGCTGTAGTGGGTTCCGTTTAAAGGTCCAGTGTGTAACGTGTTTAGTTGTTCATTATCAAAATCTGTGTTGCCCGTTCACAAACTTGTCCTTTTTCATGAATATTTACCACCACCATCAATTCCAACTATTCCTTTTGGCTTGAAATATTACATTTGCATGAACTGGGATAGACGCTCCATATTCATGCGCCATCTTGAAATACGTTAGCCGGTAAGGGACATACAGGACATACTGCTCTGCCTTTCGCTGTCACATGATAAACTCACAGGTGCTGCTAATGGGTATCGTAGCTTCCCGGCCCCGGCAAGTTTGAAGAAGGAAACATGGAGGACCACACGTATTCAAAATCCAAATTTCAGGAACAGGAGTCTTCTTCTTCTTCGCCCAGAAAAAGAAAAAGGATATTGAAAAGAGCAAGAGACCGGCTTTTTGAAGCGTGAAGGCTACCGTAGCTGTAATACGTACTTTGAGTTGCGTGGCGCGAGAGAGTTGATTGCGATATATGATCTCAACGCTAGATGGGGAAAATTCCTACACATTGGACCTTTAAAGCTAGTCAAGGTAGTTATTGCTATCATATGAAACTAAATAACGCTCCAAAGTTAAAGTTAATTAAAGGCTAAAGTTTGGCAAGGGAAAAACTGGCATGGCCATTTTTTCAAAGGGGTCCCTTGACGCTAGACCCCTTTTACTGGGGCATGTACCCCAGTGTTGATCTGCTGTGCCCCAGTAAAATCTCATGTGTAAAAGCATTGTGTAAAGCTGGCATATTTTTCACATCTAACGTGGTGAGTTAAGGATTTCTTACGACCAAAAACCAGAGGTAAGCTAGTAAACTTTATCTGCTGTGAGGCAACACAGTCGTGCTTGTCTAGCTAAGTAACGGTACTAACAGCTAACGTTAGCGGAGGTAACATGGAGATGCATTCTTGGTCTATTCCATCAAAATGACCTTTATAACATGATGTGTTCGAATGTTATCTTGTAAAATGTAGTTTTGGGCGAGAAAATTAAATAAATACAGTTATTCAAGGAGATAAGCAGATGTTTTTATATAAGCTTGAAATAAGGGAAGGGACGTAATTATGACCATTACAAAAGCTGCATTCATTGTCAACTTCTGAAAATGTATTGAAATATAAATTTGTTGCATATATCTATATATTTTGTGTATTTTGTTATGTACTACTTTAATCTCGTTCGTAATACAAAAGTTGTATGCAATAATTAGGTCCTCTGTCAGTCGGTGTCTGTAAAGATGTCCGAAATGGCTTTCCCTCTTGGAGATATTTTCCTTGCATCATAAAGTGCATTTCATGTATGTTTATTGTTACATTTTGGGTGTTTCAAGCAGCAGACTAGAAATGGAAGTAATAGTGGGCCAAGCAAGGGCGGTATGTATAGCACATTTCATACACAAAACAGGCATTCAGAATTTTTTTTTGGGGGGGCCTGTGCCCTAGTAAAGCTTTATGTCTAGCAATGCCCCCTGCCCTTGACCTCTCACCTTCAGATATATGAATGAAAATGGGTTCTCTGGGTACCCACGAATCTCCCCTTTGCAGACTTTATGATAATCCCATGTAGTTTTTTTCTTGCCAACTATCATGTTTTTTTTTGTTTTTTTTTTACAAATGGTTTATAGATTTTATGGCACTCTATTAGCAAATTGCTTGAAAAATAGTGCAAATAGGTGCTGTAAATGCAATTTCAGATCTCTTTAGCACCAATGGGTTTGATTACTCTTCATAGATATTGCTACTCATACAAATTGCTGTATCATGTCTTCTGTGGCGGCGGAGGAGCTTTGTCAAGTCGTAGAGATTTCAGTAGTTATGGTAGACGTTGAGCTAATTCACAGGCTATAATATCCCAGAGGGAGCATGCCCCCCTAGGTTTGGGCTGGGCCCCCAATGTTTATAATATCTGTCTCTGCCCCTGCTTGAAACTATGTTCTTTTAAATTCAGGGTTAAAAAGGTCTCACTGTTTGACTCATGTCCCACATCAACCTGTTGCATCACTTCATAGAGGTCGTACATTATGATGTCTACGCTACACAGAAATATTTGACATGTCGACAAAGTATTTGGTATCTTTAGAAGCTTTCAGATCTCTCTAGCACCAATGGGTTTGTAAAAGAGACACATGATGATAACCCTGATGATGTCATAGTGATGTCACTAACTTTGGTAGATGTTGAGATAGTAGTTCACAGGCTACCAAAGTCACTAGGAATCATCCTCTGGGGCCCACGAATGTCTGCACAAAGTGGCATGACAATAATGCAGTGGATCGGAAATGTGTCTTCATTTCTGATGAATCTCTGACCCATTTACATCACAGTAATGCTGATTCATGTGTGTTCTTCTAAATGAAAAAATAAGGAAAGAAAGTACATATTTTATCTTAAAATGTATTATTGTATTTGATATTATCTTTATATTTGATCTTATGGGTTGTAAGTCTGTCTTACATGTTTAGAAACCTCTATGATTTATGTTCTATGTGGCGCTGCTCTCTGCTAGAACAGTTATGGAACGAAACTTCTGGTTATGAAACTGACACCATATAAGGTTATTTCCTCATCTGAAGCTGAACTAATGAAAATGTGACATTTTTTAATAACCAGCTGGAATGGACTCTTCAGTGCAAGTGTTTTTTTTCCTTCTTTTTGTGCCTGAAACATTTGACTATGTCTAATCAAGCCAGGATGAAAATGCAGTGTGCAGCCTGTGCTGAATCAACCCCACATGGGTTTAATGCAAGAATTCTCCATTGTGACTCAACAATTGATGCTTTAAAGCTTTAATGCAAAGAATTGAGTTGAACAAACCAGAGTGCATGTCAAGTGAAGACAGGGTCTGACAGTAACAACACAGAAGAGAAGCAATAAGAAGGCTTTTAAAAATAGTTGTCTGCTTGTTGCAATTTTACTCCCTGTGGATGTAATCGTTGATGAAGCGCAGATGGTTGGACACTTTGGTGTAGACGCCAGGTCTGCCTGGGAGACCACAACTCCCATAACTCATGATGCCCACCTGCACGAAGCCACCGTTTATGCGGCACATCAGCGGGCCGCCATAATCCCCCTTTGGAAACACAAATAGCACACACATTGTGTAAGTCTTTCCACTGTGCATGGTCCCTTTCATTATTGAACTAGGTGAGTTGGCACACAGCAGATAAATATGGGGGAATACGTCAGTAGTTTGGATATTATGAGACTTTTAAGAGTAATTTTTTAGTGGTGGAAGAACAACTGAGATCCTGGGACCATAAACTAAAAAAAGAATCGTAATGCAATTTTTTAACGGCCTAGAGTGTAATGTACTTTTGATTTCACTTATTTGACTTCAGACGTGTTCTTAGTTTATTATTTGAAGATTTCTTTTCTATTTATTTAGTTATTTTGATGTGGGATTGTTTAAAAAAACAATTTTAATATTCTATTTAAAGGTCCCATATTGTAAAAGGTTAGATTTCATGTCTTTTATTATTATCTAAAGCAGGTCAAGGTGCTGTATAAATACTGTAAAAGTATTAAACTGCTCAGTCCACAGAGAAATGCACAAAGCCTGTATTATGAAACGGTGCCTTTAAACTAGCCGTTAGGACTTCCATACGGGTAGAAATTGCCACTACAATGCCGTTACAGTCATTCCCCGGCTGCAATGAGAGTGCAGAGACTCAGAGAGCGCAGATTTGGAAGACCCGGAAACACTGACCAATCAGAGCAAACTGGGCTTTTTCGGGAGAAGGGCTTAAAGAGACAGGCGCGAAAACTGATTGTTTCAGACAGAGTATATTCAGGCAGACAGTGTTAGAAAAATCAAGTGTTTTTTGAAAATTAAAGCATGTTAACATGTTCTAGTAGAAACCCAAAATACAAGTATGAACCTGAAAATTAACATGATATGGGACCTTTAATTTTTATTATTTAAGATTTTATAAAAAGTTTCAGTTGCAGTTCAGAAAAAAGGACACATGTTGTTCAGCGCAGTTTATATAACTGAAGCAACATTTTTCAGTCTGCAGCTCATTCTGTTAAAAAAAAATCCTGAGAAAATCGTTTCGTGAACTTAAAATCGTGAATCGTTGAGTGTATCATTATATATGTAGGCCTACTTAAAGTATCTCAAGTAAAAGTACTCATTCTACAGTAAAATGGACCCTATAGCTCATATTTTATTATATGTAAGATTGTTACTGCTGATTCATTACTGAATAAGTAACATTTTACTCCTGCTAGTTAAGGTGAAACTAGTTTCAACTACTCAAAGAGAGTTGGATTTCTATTTTAACTCACTTTACACGCATCATTTCCTCCAGCCATGTCCCCTGCACACAGCATGTCAGAAGTCAGCTCAGGATAACTGGCCTTACACACACTGTTAGGGATGATGGAAATCTTCAGCTCCTGAAGGGTTTCTGGACCTGGCAGTGCATCTGCATGGACACACACATGCACACGCACAGACGCACACACACGCACACACACGCACGCACACACACACACACACACACACACACACACACACAGAATAAGTGCAAAGGTGACATTTTAGCGACCGACGTTAGGCCTGTATTCATGGATGAACGTTTTGAGAGAAGAGAGCAAATTATTTTGTGTTACTGCTGTAAATGTGACAGATATTAGTGTTTATGACTACTACACAAAAACCCATAGCTATTTTGCCATAAAGGCCCTGCACACCTGCACAGGTGTTTTCCCATTATAACTACTAATAAGGATATTAATTCCGAACAATTACAACAAAATTTATAGGAGAGTGAGGGAGACAAGAGAGACAATAATAATGATAATAAAGCAGATTATATCTTTTTGTGTTTGAAGGCCCCCTCCAGTCAAAAAGGGTTTCGATTTTTGTTTCCGTCACTGTGATGTTTGAGCGTCACTGCAGAATGATGTGTGTGCAGAGTGTGTTTCACCTGGAGATCAGGAGAAGATAATGAATTAGCAGAAAACCGACGTGTAAAACGTATCTGAGGACTTCAGGAAGTAGTCAGGAAATAGTCCAACACGACCTCCGTAAAACCGCAGCTTTTGCACATTTTTTTGCATGCTTGAGTTTATGAGCTGTTGTTTATTTAGAAAGAACATTTAAATAAACCAGTCAAATATATAAATAGGGGTAGGGTATTTCAACTCAAAGTCATTCTAATTAATATCCTTTTACATTTATATTTATTTACAAACACATTGATATACTTGCCTTATGTCCTCTCTGCACCTTATCCATTACGCAGTCCCAATGTAGTTGTATTGTATCCCTCCTTTTTAAGTGCATTTGTATTGTATTGTGACCGTATCATATTTTATTGTATTGTACTGCATTAATAGTAGTGTTTTATGTTGTAACGGTATCTATCATTTATGTGTTGCGCTCATATGTAGGGTCATCCCAAGCCATTTTGTTTATGAGAATTTACAATGCATCGGTGTATGCGTGTGTGTGTGTGTGTGTGTTTACTTGTTTTTTTATACAGTATGTGCACCTTATAGGCTGCTTTATGTGCAAAAACTTACCATCAATCCCAATGTTCCCCCAGCCAGTGATCCAACACTCAGATGATGGACCGAAGGCGTTGTCAGCGCTGGGCAGATTCACTTTGCCAGCCATTTTTTTGAAATCCACCTTTTTCTTCAGCTTTAAAAGGGCGATGTCATGTCTATCTTCGTGAGAGTGAATGACGGCAGTAGTTATCTCCATGAAACGGGCTTGATCCTTTTGCAGGTTGAGTGAGTTGATGCAAGCAAAAGATCTGCGCCAATCAGGTGCAGGGTGTCTGGCAACACAAACACACACACATCACCTAAAACACACTGCACATTAGTATTCTAACATGCAGGTAGATTCAGCTGGGCCATAGGTGTAATTTACAGGGGGTAACAAAGCAAATTGTTCATTTGCAGAATCTACATTATCTATAAATCACCTACAACACATCAACATGGCATTTCGTCATTGTATTTTATAATATATTATATACAAGGGTGTAACCTTGGGTTGAGAAGTGTGGGGGGGGCACAAAACAGGGGGTCTGGGGGTCCTCCGCCAGAAAAATGTTTCCGTTTGAATCCCATTTCTACATATATTTGTAGGGACTATGGTTATACAAAAGCCATGAAATAATTAAGTTGACCATAATGATAAATTATGCCAGAAAGAATAGTACTTAACTAATTCTATTTTTTATTTTTTTTTATTTCTTATAATACTTTTTGTATATTTTTTCCTATGTCTATTGTAATGTGTATTTGTGTTATTCTGATTAGGAATTTCCCCAGTGTGGGATTAAAAAAGTCTATCTTATCTTATTTTATAAGAGACTATAAGCAAAAGATGTCTTACTTTCTTTATAGTTTAAAATAGTGGCCAATCAGGTGCCCAGATAGCTCAGTTGGTAGAGTGGGCGCCCATATATAGAGGTTTACTCCTCGACGCAGCGGCCGTGGGTTCGACTCTGACCTGCGGCCTTTTGCTGCATGTCATTCCCCCTCTCTCTCCCAAAAAATAAAAATAAAAAAAAATAAAATAGTGGCCAATCACAGAGACTTATAGGCTAAATAAAGTATCAAACTAATTTGAAAATGGGGGGACACAAACAGGATTTTAAAAAGTGTCCCCAGTGGAAATTACGCTGTAGGGCCTACTTAATATTTTAACGTTCACAGATGTATTTACATATTACTGGTATGCTGAGAATTAGTCGATCTCTGTATAACTGATTCAAATCTAATATGCCTGTAATAATCAATGCCCTCACTACTATGGAAGAGGATGAGGGTCATGTGAAAAGCACACACACACACACTTACCTTTTCACGCAGCTTGCTGAAGTCATCAACCATCCACTGCTTACAATGGTGGCGCCACAGCGCCACTTGTCGATGCCATTCGATGTAAGGTTCAGGTGCACCATCCCCGGCCAGCTGTTCCTCTGAGCATCCTTCCCCCCGATGATGGAGCTCCTCACCTCAGCCCCGAGCAAACCTAAAAAAGCAATAATGCAACTTCATAAAAGCTATTAGGGCTGAACGATTTTGGGGGGAAAATCTAATTGCGATTCTGATTCGATTTGCGATTAAAAAAAAGAAAGTTTAGCTAAAGTTCAATATTCACTGTGTAACATAAAACATGTCATGGAGCATTATAACACGAGACACCATCAAAACAGCTCTATATTCTTATGCAAGCATGAGAACATAACAGTAGATATGAATTTCCAGCAATTAAGTGTTTTTCTTTAAATAAGCATGGAACATTGAATAGTCAAACACAGAACAAAAGCTAAAGTTATAATAATAATAGAAACAATGCCTATATATATATATATATATATATATATATATATATATATATATATATATATATATATATATCAGTGCTTTCCTGTAAACTGAAATTTCTGATATGCCTCAATTCAATAGCATTATCTAACATCTAAAATAAAGTTATACAAATGAAAATGAATGAAAGAAAGTCCACTGAAATTAGTTTTATTAAACAATCAATGTGATATGTAACATTATTTCAGCATTTTTCTTCAGTAAATATAACCATAAAAAGAGGAATATAAAATGTTGAACTACATATTGCGCAGTCTATCAAGGTAGCCAATTAGATTGAACTGGATAGCGTTGATAAACTGCCCTCCACTAATTGGATGCAGATCAATCACCACAAAAATAATGTTGTGCTGTTTGTGTTTCTCACCTCCCGTGTTGAGGATCAGTGCCAGCACAGAGAGCAGAGTGATGAAGGCCATGGCTTTGGCGGAGTGATGCTGTGGCTCTGCACGCTGCACTTTTATACACACATTATCAGCACCATCAGCCCTCCCTTTTACTCTCCAACCACACGTTTTCTTGGGTGTTTCCACTTTGTAAGGCTTTAAAAAAAAATTGCCACACATTTGAGAGAGAAATGTTATACTTTTACCTGAAAACGCATCTCAGAGTTGTTTAATTAATAAGGTTACACATCCAGAATTAGCTCTTTAAATATATATTATTTGATAATAATATATTCTCTAAAGTAACAGAGTTCACTTTTTTTTTTACAACTTTAAAAGTCAGCTTTTGAAAACACCTACTTTTTATTTTTATTTGATTTATTTGTTTACAGTTGCCAGTTTAAATGCTTTCATGAACTCTGCATTCATGCTAAGTTGAATGCAAAGTATTTGCATGTTAAGTATAAAGTATTACCTCAAAGAGCATAACCCTGCACTGTAAAAAAAAAAGTTATTTCACTGGAATTCACTGTATAATTTTATGGATTTCTTCCGTTTTTTCTACATTAAGTGTTAATGCCATAAAAATACAGAAAAATACTTTTATTTAAAAAAAAACAGGTTTTAGTCTTGATATAATGAGATACTATAGTTGTTTAACAGGATCATTCCATTGCTTTATGGTCTTGAAAGTTAAATTACATTGAATTTTATGTTATTAAAAATAACCATAATTTTACTGTGTGTAAAATTGAGGCATCTTTCTGTTTTTTTACAGTTAAACCTTAAATTTAATGTAAAGAAACGTTAAAAAACAATCGTGAAAAAAAGGTAAAAAGTCTGGCAGCAAAAGTTGCCAAACACTTACGTTATTATTTGATTTATTTTTTTACAGTTACCAGTTTAAATGCTTTCATGAACTCTGCATTCATGCTAAGTTTAATGCAAAGTATTTGCATGTTAAGTATAAAGTATTACCTCAAAGAGCATAACCCTGGCCAAGTATGGGAGCTCTCCCACCTGTCCAATATCCAATGATAATACTAGAATATTATTATTCTTGTTTCAATAATACTTTCTCTCCATGCAGCTCATCCTTTATGTTGTTGCTTAACAATTTATTTTAACACCCACAATTGACCATTTATGAACACTATACAGTACAAACACTCAATAAACCTCCTTCCTTTTACTCTCCAACCCCACGTAAGTACTGTGAAGTACAGTTTTCACATACTGATACTTTGCTTTGAGTGTTTCCACTTTGTTAGGCTTTACATTTTTGACCTTTACTTTAAAATGCATCACAGAGTTGTTGAATTAATGGTAAAAGTTATACATCCAGAATGTTGTGTTAGCGCTTTAAATATATGTTAGCATATTATGCTCTGAAGTAACAGCAGAGATGTCTTTTTTACAACTTTAAAAGTCAGCTTTTGAAGGCACCTAAGTCTTTTATTTTTATTTATTTTTATTTTTTTTACAGTGGACAGTTTGAATGTTTTTATGCTATCTGCAATAATGCTTTGGTTTAATGTAAAGTATGACACGGTTTTCCCCAGTGTATTGAAGGCTCTAAATTGTAATTTGTAATGTATTTCTTTAGAGGTTTTTTTACAGTTACAGTGGGGCGTACATGTTGGGTTACAAAAGCCTTCTCTAAGTCTCTTCTTTTGCATGTTAGGTTTTTATTGCTGCAGTTTGGTTAATTAAATCACTCAGTATGCACATGTTGTTTAATATATCACATTAAAATTGCTAATCGAGGTTTCAGTATAGGCAGTGCTTTAGTAATTGGCTTCCATCAATACTGAGGCTCGGTTGGAAACTTAGACGTTGTCATATTTTCAAATTTCCAGTTAGCTTTTAGCACTGACTTAATGTAGGGCCCTATGGAATATGTCTTAATATGGCTTTTGTTTAATTTTTTTGCAATTATGCAATTCCTTCCTGGATCCTGTTATCACAGAAACTATTGGGCTCTACATTAATGCTGCCGTCAGCCGGCCCTCGTCGGGTAAAAACACACTTGCCACAGGGCTAAACAACTTTTCTGGGGGAAACCCTGTATGAAGTATGAACTCTAGGAACATAGCCCTAACCAAGTAGGGGGGGGGGGGGTATCCCAACTGTCCTGACCCCAATGATAATACCAGAATATTATTATTATTATTATTGTATTTCAACAATATTTTTCTCTACCTGCTGTTCAGACTATTTCTTACGGAAGAGGCTTAGGGCCACATGTGAAAAAATATATTTGTGTTCTGAGTTTAAAGTCAGAATTCTGAGAAAAAAAGTCAGAATTCGGACTTTCTTCTCAGAATTTTGAGTTTAAAGTCAGAACTCAATAAAAGAAAATTTCACATGTGGCCCTTATCCTCTTCGGTCATTTCTCAAAGTCCTTTATGTTGTTGCTTAACAATTTATTTTAACCTTCACAATTTACAAGCATTTATTCAATGTTACATGATTTAATCACAGACAGGTTTATCAACTCATGACAAGACATTTAATCATTAGAATAACAATTATGTTAAATGATGCTATCAAACCTTCATTAACAGTCTATATACACAAGTTATAAAAACACTTGTTTTTGCTTATAACCAGTGGTGGAAAAGTATTCAGTAGCAAAACTACATTGTAAAAAGACTATGTTACAAGTAAAAGTCCTGCAATCAAAATCATACTCAAGTTATAAATGTTAAATGACATTCAAGCATGGATGTAAAATAATAACACAGCTGGTGATGCTGGAGCAGGGACAGTGAAGGATAGCGAACTGGACCACAGCCAGTTGACAAAAGCCACACATTATGAATGACAAAATAGTTTAAAAGTGTTGATTTTTTTTTTTATATTAGCAACTACTGTGATTTGCATACTAATAATACACGTAAGCGTGTCCAGCTAAGTTTGTATCCTCCTGAATAGCGTCAAACCCAATGGGAACGTTCGGGGATGGTTTTGTTTCTGCGGGAATGTATTTGTGTGAAACACCGCATTTCTTTGTGACGTAGTCAAAGTTTACAAACATTAACGTATCAGCTCGAGCACCGCGACAGAACCTACAAAGTACAGCTTGTTCGTCTTAGTGTTGAATCTGCCTTTTTGTTTGCGATGTACTGTGGATTTACGTTACAGTAGTTTCAATTGTTAGCTCGGTGTAGTGTCATAGCCGGTTCCCCTTTCGAATATTGTTTCCCTCCTGTCAAAAATGCGTAGCGCCCCCCTCCGTGGTTAGGGATAAGGTTAGGTTCAGGCTAAGTTAGGGGGAATTAGCCCGATAACGTTAGCCAGGTAACATAGTTAGACCAGTAACAACGTAAGCCCGGTAACGTTAGCCCTGTAACAACGTTAGCCCGGTTCCTTCGCTCATTTGTAACGTTCACGTTCAACATGGAGCAGCCAGCCAGCGTCAACGCAGATCCTGTTCAACGGTCTGACAGTACCGGTGGGTCTGTCATCTGTCAGCAGTGTACACTGTCAGCATTTACATTCCAAATATATCGTTAATACGAGTCGCTAAAACTCTTGTTATCTATATAGGTCGGTGCACACAATGGCGAAACTGGAGTGGATTCTGGTGAGTGTCCAGTGTTTAAATTAAGCTGAAAGTCTAGTTTACAGAACCACAGCAGAGAGGCATAACGTTAGGCTACTTTTAAACTAATACAACCGACCCATAACTAGTGTTGTATAAAATAAGGTGTTTGATGTAAGCCAGTGTTAACTAGATATAACATGAAATCAAACTGTTTATTAGTCCCAAATAGCTGTACGTACATGTAGGAAAACAGGTTTCACATTAAAATTTTAGTGTCCGTTTGTACATTGATATTTGAGCGGGGTATCCATATATTTTTTGTCATTTATTTTCTCATCTAAAATGATAATTTTCATGTAGCCTACTTTTTTACTTAAGAAAAAAAATCTTGTGAAGACAACATTAAACACACTTGTTTGGCATGTACGCTGTTGGTGTTTTCTCAAAGAGAAACCACTCAGCCGGTGGCTTAGTTTTTAGATTTTGATGCATCTGAATCTTATCCAGCCTGTATTATCTACCTGCACTTTCTGATAACCTCCCCCCAGGCTCCTCGGATTGTGCAACAACTTTGCTTATGTGGTCATGCTGAGCGCCGCCCATGACATCCTCAAAAAACAAGAGACCGCAAACACCACAGCATCTGTAAGAAGGCAAATTTGTATTCAAATATATTATCGCAGTGACCTGTATTATAGCTAATGGCTTGAAGCTACAATAACGTCTGTATTGACATAAAGTGAGGAAGCTTTTCTTCTACAATGTTCATATAGTGTTTACTGTGTCTGAATATTTGGAGGAATTGTAGTTTGATGCTTTGGCAATATTGTTATTGAAAACTTTGATGCCAATAAAGCCCCATTTGAATGAAATTAAATTGGAAGCAAATTATTCACTTTTTTACCCTTTTTCATATCTAGACTTCAGCCACGTTGGCCATGGATTTCCAAGGTGGGAACAGTAGCAACAGTAGCCACTACGACTGCAATCCTGTCTCTACTGCGGTAAATGGAGATTCACTACACAACAGGGAATTACCCTAACCAGTCTGTATATTGATACAGTGGTGCTCCTAAGTTTATGAACCCATGCTAAAGTTGACTAAAAAGAGGAATAAAAAAATCATTTTTTTTGGAAATTGATCTTAATGCCTTAATTAAAAAACATAGGAAAAATCCAACCTTTAAGGACACCAACTTTCTTTGTGAATGAATAATGTATCGTAAATAAATAAATGTTCTTCCTTAAAATACAGGGGGCATAAGTAAGTACACCCCTATGTTAAATTCCCATATAGGCAGGCAGATTTTTATTTTTAAAGGCCAGTTATTTCATGGATCCAGGATACTATGCATCCTGATAAAGTTCCCTTGGCCTTTGGAATTAAAATAGCCCCACATCATCACATACCCTTCACCATACCTAGAGATTGGCATGGGGTACTTTCCATAAAATCATCTCTCAATGCAAATCAAAAGCAGCTATTAGGCTAACTGAAATAAAACCATGCCAATCTCTAGGTATGGTGAAGGGTATGTGATTTGCAGCACACCCTCTGACAAAATACTTCCAACGTCCCTGTGAGTAATAGATTCAAACATGAAAACATTTCTTAACTTTTATCATATTGATGACCCTAGTACCATATACTTGTTTCATTGGCATGCTCCGCCTCCGTGTGGCCAGTTAAAAATATTAGCAGGGCTCCCATTGGGTGAGATGTGGCAGTAAAACAGTATGGAACAGTTTATGGAAATGTCAGTGTTTCCATCAATCATAAATGAAAGTAGGCTACTTGGAATCCATGATTTGGAGAGACAAATGGGAGAGGAACTTTCAATAAAAATCCTCCTCCTGAACAACCTGTCCCCCTCACTTCTGAAATTACGGCTACGCCCTCGTTAGCAGACATATATAACATATATATTGCCACAACAATGGCATTGGGACCCATAAACTATCTTCCAGAGAAATGTAATAAATGTAATTTCCCTCTGCATTTCTTAATTGGCACATCATGTTTGTCACTACTGCTTTAAAAGAGGACCGTTGGTCTGATGCTTTTCTCCTCAGGCTGTGCTGTTAGCTGACATCCTCCCAACGCTCGTCATCAAGTTGTCTGCTCCCTTTGTGATCCACAAACTGCCTTATGGGTAAGACACTGGTTATCATTTTCTGAACCTGTTCGTAAAAAAAAAAATAAATAAATATCAAGGCCATTCCTTATTCTGTCCAACAGTCATCCTGTCATTTAGTAGTATACAGAAATATTTGGGCGCTAGATTTGGTAATGTGGTGGTTACTTTGGGGCCTCGCATTACTTTTTGTCACAGCAATATGTTCAAATAGCTCGCCCAGTACAGAGTCCTTTGCAGCGTGTCGTCCTCCAACCCCCCTCCCGTCCCCATCTTTGTCTTTCCTGTCGTTTAAAGGCCATAAAAAGCCCCAAAAAAATTGAAAAAAGAAACTTCTTCTGTCCCAAAGAAAATGTTCAAACAGTGGCCAGAAACCAGGCCTTGATTTGGACCATTTTTACTCTGTGCCCTGGTTAGTGTAAGCTCAACACTTCTTCCATGTTTACCGGTTGTCTTGATACATTTAGCACATTTAATTCACTACTTCTTTCCAGTAGCTTCCACTTTGCTGTTTTTGTATCGTCGATGAAATTCAACATTTGTGGTAACAGATGTTTCTGTGTCTTCCAGCTGCTCAGTTGGTACAATGCTTCCTTTTTTACTGGTGGTCCTTTATTTAAAAAAAAAGTGTTCAGCTTATCAAAGTGGAGCAGCACTCTTATAGTTTGCTTAAAATATCGATACGGCATTATATTGTTGCCCTTGGTGCGATACAATAATCAATATGCTGGCGCCAAATATCGATATATATATACTGTAGGGAAATAACAGATGCCCCAGCCACATTTAAGTCCAAAGTCTGGACCCATAGTTGTTCTATAGTTCTGTATTTTTAATTTACACTCTGAAAACCTTGTGCTGCAGAATTGTGCTGTTTTCTAATAGTTTGGACTTGCAGTGAATAAAGAGAGGAAACCTGCACTTAACCTTTTCACGGGCATTTTTTTGTTCATAGTTAGACCGATATCGTGATGTATGATTATAGGATTGTCTAGCAATATGTTGATTATCGTAGCATTGTTGTATCATGATGTTATCCCTATCGTGAGCCATATATCGTGTAGTCTATATCGACGACGTATCATTTCTGGGATTGTTCATGTGCCGCCGGAAGTTCCACCGGATGTCGCTCATTTTTGGCCGGATGTCCCTCACCTTCAACTTCCTTTGTGTTGGCTTTGTAAACTCCGGTGGATTTATGAGGACTATGGTTAACTGCTCCTCAGATCTCTGCATCTCTGTCCAATCTGAGTTCTCTGTTGCACGACTAAAACAACTTTTGAACGTACGCATGTTCCACCAAAAGAAGTTCCTTCCCCGAGGCTATTTTGCAGTGGCACCGGGGCTCCGTGCGGTGCTCAAGACAATTGTGATTGGTTTAAAGAAATGCCAATAAACCAGAGCACGTTTTTCTCCCATCCCAGAATGCTGTGTGGACTAGCCAGACCGTCCTCCGCAGCGCTGTGGAGGAAGGTCTGCCAATGCGAGACTATATATCATGTATCGTATCGTGAGGTACCCTGTGATTCCCACCCCGAGTTAATAGAGCAAAAAGAACATTGTACAAATAAAAGCATGGCCCATAAATGTTTGTGTACTACTGCATGAGTATTGTTCTGTGTTGTAAATGTACTACCTAATTTCTGTTTTTCCAGCTTCCGAGTGTTGTTCTGCGCCATCATGGCAGCAACAAGTTTCCTCCTCGTGTCCTTCTCCTCAGCTGTGTGGATGAGCATTCTAGGTAAATCCGCCATTTAAAAAAAAAAAAAATTTCAGAGTTTTTTATTAATTTTTGGTCATAGCTTTTATCATTATGGGTGATGGAACTTTCAAGAATTCTGATGATGGATTAGATACCGCTTAATACATTTTCAGTTTAAGTTCCTGTCGTCTTATCTGAAAGGGCACAGCTGCAGTAACAGAAACATGATACCATTTTAGTCTTATCAGGACCTGCTGCTAGAAATATTTGTCGGCATGCTAAGGCAGAGCAGTGAACTGATGTTTGAGTTCAAGATACCTTCTTTCTAAAGTCCGTAGCAAAGGAGTTTAAGAGAAGCAGGCAAAGTACATTTACTCACTACTGTACTTAAGTGCAAATGTTGAGGTACTTGTACTTTACTTGAGTCTTCTTTTTGCACGCCACTTTCTACTTCTACTCCGCTACATTTCAGAGAGAAATATTGTACTTTTTACTCCACTACATTCATCTGACAGCTTTAGTTACTTTACACATTAAGTGTTTTTTGACAACAAAAAAAACCACACATACAATGTTTTATTTAACTATTAAATAAAATAATTTAATTAATTAAACTACCCAACAATGTACAGGCCTACAAGTCCAGCTGAAATGATTAGACCATTAAACACACAACTGTTTGGATCCTTTACACTTTCTACAATGGGAGGATTTTTCTGCGTTGAGTGCTTTTAATACTTAATATTACTTTAATACTACTTTAAAGTTTTAGTGCGTAACTTTTTTGATAATAAAGAACGTCCGTGACATTCAAGCCATTGCCAAATGAGTTGATACAAAGCTAATTACGACTATCAGCTCCACACATCTCTCTCTGTATTTCGTAGCATGACTATGTTCAGAAGATTGTGGCGTCCGGTGACTTTCCCGCCCAGAAGCTCGAGTGAAGATAATTTTACTTTTCTGAAGAGTCCATCAAGTTTTTTTAAATCCTCTGTGTCGTCTTTGGCTTCCAGCAACTGCGTGGAGGAGGGGGTGGGGGCGTGTGCGCGATCTCGAAGGCTTGTGTCATGTGGATGCGCAAATTAGCAGTTTGGGCTAAAACTGGTGCCAGATTTTTCGCCGGATTTCTCCTTTAAGTCTCGCATTATTTTGGATATTATGAGCTGTAGAAAAACCACAGGTGGACTTATAATATTAATCTCCCTGTCAGAAGTGAGCCAGCATACACAATACAAGAGCCCTGGTACTGGTGCACCTAAATGCAATGCAGCCATAATTAATGTTCTCCATTACTGAAAAAGCTTGATGATATCACAGTACAGTATCTGAGAGAGACATGATAATGCGATGATGATGATGATAACGTCGGCAGGTACAGCAAACCTGAAGTGGAGTGGATGTTTGAGTCAGAGAAAGGCTTATTTGACTGTATTTAGGGCCGAGTGATATGGAGACAATCAGATATCAACGATATTGCAACAATATTGTAGGGTTGACAATTGGTGCATTATCAAAATGTCTTTTACAACGAGATTTTAGATAATCATCAATAATGTGGATATAATGATTAAGTGGGTAAAGGCAAATAAAAGAATAGAGCAGTCTGGTAAGTTCAGAACATTACATCAATTTATTGTAATGCAGCCTTTAAAGCCAGGAAAAGACAACACTTTGATGTCTAGTCTCATATCACGATATCCTTATAATATCGATATATTGCCCAGCCCTAATTGATGACTTTTGAAATATTAGAATAGAGCCTTACAGTACATCCAGCAGTTCAGTTGCAGTTTGTAAGGCTACATCTACATTGCTACGCTAGAGTTTTGAGCCAAAAGCAGTCTCCGTGCACACAAGTGATTTTAGCTCCAGCAGAAGAACTAATCTCTGATTAAACTAACACGCCCAAACATTCTTGTATACTTTGCCCGTTGCTGGTAGTTGCCAGGGTAACGTAAGTAGCTTAGTCTCAGAGAACGAGACATCATGACTGATAAGACCCAATCAGGCGGCGATACATTGGCGTCGGTGTTGCCGAAGGTCTCCGTTTGCGGCCGTTGAGACTGCAACGCAACCCCGCAGATTCCAAACTAAAACGGGGTCAGAAGTGTTTTTTAATGTCTCTGGTTTAGAGGCTCTGAAACGCCAGAGCAGGGGGAATGCGAATATTTAATATTCGCATATATATATATATATATATATATATATATATATATATATATATATATATATATATATATGTATGTGTATTATATGTATATATATATATATATATATATGTATATATGTATATATATATATATATATATATATATATATATATATATATATATATATATATATATATATATATATATATGTATGTGTGTGTGTGTGTGTATATATATATATATATATATACAGTGCTGCTCATAAGTATTCATACCCATGCTAACGTTGACCAAAAAAAGGAATAAAAAAAATCATCTTTTGGAAAGTGATCTTAATGCCTTAATTAAAAAAATGAGGAAAAATCCGACCTTTTAAGGACACCAATTTGTTTTGTGAATGAATAATGTATTGTAAATAAATAAATGTTCTTCCTTAAAATACAGGGGCCATAATTATACATACTCCTATGTTAAATTCCCATAGAGGAAGGCAGATTTTGATTTTTAAAGGCCAGTTATTTCATGGATCCAGGATACTATGCATCCTGATAAAGTTCCCTTGGCCTTTGGAATTAAAGTAGCCCCACATCATCACATACCCTTCACCATACCTACAGATTGGCATGGTTTTATGTCAGTTAGCCTAATAGCTAACTGAGATAAGATCCATATCAATGCAAATCAAACCAGCAATTAGGCTACTGAAATAAAACCATGCCAATCGCTAGGTATGGTGAAGGGTATGTGATGATGTGGGGCTACTTTAATTCCAATGGCAAAGGGAACTTTATCAGGATGCATAGTATACTGGATCCATGAAATAACTGGCCTTTAAAAATCAAAATCTGCCTTCCTCTATAGGAATTTAACATAGGGGTATGTATAATTATGGCCCCTGTATTTTAAGGAAGAACATTTATTTATTTACAATACATTATTAATTCACAAAAAAACTGGTGTCCTTAAAAGGTCGGATTTTTCCTCATTTTTTTAATTAAGGCATTATGATCAATTTCCAAAAGATGATTTTTTTATTCCTTTTTTTAGTCAACTTGACCATAGGTATGAATATTTATGAGCAGCACTATATATATATATATATATATATATAACCAAAACGTAGCAATGTAAATGTAGCCTAAGTCTTTGAGTGACGGGGGCAAAGAGGAAATTCTAAAGACTAATTGGGTGCTGAGTAGCAAATGGCAAAGAGGAAGTAACATCATTTGATCCATACTAACGTCATATAAATGATTCTGGTATGACTTCACAACTAATTGAATTAATTACACAGTTTCAAACAATAGTCGGAAGTTGAATTCAAATGGGATTGTTGTTCCTTGTCAAACAAAGGAATGAGCCCCCTGTGGTTATTACTTTTCTGTGATGAATGAGCATGTTAAAGGCATCTCTGTCCTCCCCTCTCCCCCGCTGTGTTTCCAGGAGTGATCTTCGCCAGTATCAGCGCTGGACTGGGAGAGCTGTCCTTCCTCTCTCTCACTGTCTACTTCAGCAGGTAAACAGTCATTCCAACATCACGTAAACTTCTCTAATCGATACACCTAAGCAGTGGTGGAATGTAACTAAGTACATTTACTCAAGTACTGTACTTAAGTACAAATGTTGAGGTACTTGTACTTTCCTTGAGTCTTTTCTTTTCATGCCACTTTCTACTTCTACTCCGCTACATTTCAGAGACAAATATTGTACTTTTTACTCCACTACATTCATCTGACAGCTTTAGTTACTTTACATATTAAGATTTTTTGCACATAAAACACATGTAGTTTATAAAATACAATGTTTTATTATAAATTAAACTACCCAACAATAGAACGGCCTGCAAGTCCAGCTGGAATGATTCGACCATTAGACACACAACCGTTTGGATCATTTCCACTTTCTAAAATGGGAGGATTTTTCTGCATTTAGTAGTTTTACTTTTAATACTTGAAGTACATTTTCCTGATGATACTTACATACTTTTACTTAAGTAACATTTTCAATGCAGGACTATTACTTGTAACAGAGTATTTTTTTTACAGTGTGGTATTAGTACTTTTACTTAAGTAAAGGATGTGAGTACTTCTTCCACCACTGAATATAAGTTTAGATGGGATGACAGCAGACGACATAACGTGCTGCTGTACTTCAGGTACGGTAAGACAGTAGGATATTATACATCACTGCATATGATTATACTTGGCCTGCAGGCTTCGGGGAAAAATATGAATCACGATTTTTTTAGCTTAGAATTGATATCACGATTCTCTGCACTAAAAAGGTATGTGTAAAGGCTTTAGGCTGCCCAAACATTATTGTAGGCCCAGTTTAATATGTAACTTAATGTTATACAATCTGTAGTAGGGGGGTCCCTGCTCCGTCTCTCTTTTAGTTAAGGGGTCCTTGGCTTTAAAAATGCGGAAGACCCCTGGTCTAAGAAACCATGTATGTTTATCTCTCATGTTCTTGTGTTCTCGTGATGTGTCGGCCATTAAACACACTATGATGTGTCTTTAGAAGATGTTTAGTTTGGATGGTGAACCCTGGTTTCCCGCCTGCTTTAGGGATGTACTGGGAGGCTGGGGCTCAGGTACCGGTGGCGCTGGTGTTGCTGGAGCCTTGCTCTACTCGGGCCTCACCCAAATCGGCCTGTCGCCCCAGATCACGCTCCTCATCATGCTGGTGGTCCCGTTTGCTATGTTGTTCAGGTGAGTGTGGAAGTACAAAGATAAGAAAGAGACGCTGTCATTCGACAGCTGAAAAGGATTTGACATATTTTGCACAATAGCACCTAAGAATGGAGAACAGTCGATACCAAAATATGATCCCATTTGATCTTAGATTGTTAAGTTATGAATCAGTATAGAGCACGTGTGTAAAACTCAAGGCCCGCAGACCAAATCCGGCCCCTCGCAGATTTTGATCCGGCCCGCATATCAATTTAGATTCACAATACATTTTGGCACACCTACTGTTGTGTACCATATTAAAAAAACTTTTCAAACTGTCGTTATGTGACACTGGACGCATAATTTGGCAGATTTGCCGACTCTGAGACTCAGAAATTCCCTCAGAACCAGAGTTTGCATATTCAGGCTGTGAAACAGGTTGCTGTGAGTCGGCTGCTTTTAAAAATCTAATCTTTGTTTTGCTAAACTCTATGAGGCTAAGGAACTTTCTTCCTCACCTTTTTAGGGCTTTACGTTGCCCCAAACTGTATGTGATCCTCTTTTTCCAGTTTGGCCCTTAGTGACACTCCTGGTATGGAGGAATGGATAGGCAAAACATAGACAGACAGCTCATTGTGCTTATGCATGATGTTACACATTTCACGCTATGTAAAGCTGGAGCTGCAAAGTTTCAGTTGTTATTGCACTTTTTCATGTTAATTAGGATTTTGAATTGATTAACAGAAGGTTGAAAACAGTAAATATGAAGAAATCCAAAGGGAGTGGCTTCTCTTTATACACTCTGTTATTGTGTACTACTGTATATTGCTTTGTTGAATATCATTTTAGATTCCACAATCAATTAAAGCTGACTTTAGCTTTCAGTCCATACTTTCTCTGTTCATTCCTCCTCTTGTTTCACTCACAGTTCAAATGAAATTATTCTTCTTTGGCTCCTATTTGTTTGTTTTTTTTGTTTTTTTTTTGCTTACACCACCACCAGCTATTTCTTCCTGCTGGTTCTTCCACCTTCATTACCGCAGTGGAAAAGCCGGGATCCAGAATACACAGCCGTGGGCTCCGAGGATAGACAGCGGCTGATGGATGATTCAGAGGAAGAGGAGCAGGAGAAATCAACCCCAGGTACATGTCACACACTCGCATGACAACAACATCATAAAATGATAACGATTGACAGCTATTTGACATGAAACTAATGTCCAGTAAAAGTAGGACTTTTTAGAAATGCACTGGTACATTGTTTTGTTGAGTAGTGAGTGGTAAGTTTAGCAGCAATTGTGCAACACATTCATTTGAAAGGCCTAGCAGCAGTGCATTGCTGTATTTTAATCAGATAATATTTAAAGCATGTTTCAGTTTTGTGGGGGGGAAACATTGTTATCTGAATTTTTATGGTGATAAAAGGACGTTTCAAACTTTAAATGAGTCATTAGTTAGACACTAGGACTTCTCAACCATTTTGTGAAAACATGGTAAGATGTGAGGTCAGATCAACGGAACCAGTTGTTTAATCTTGGTTTTGAGGCGGCTGTGTGTCATTCAGATATGTGTGTCTGCATTAGAAGCGATAAAAGAATCTGTATGTGGGTGGCTTTGTGTGGGGAAACATGTTATGTTATCCGCTCCGTGTAGCAGTGAAAACTGATCTCTACAAAACTGGTATTTGCGCTTTCTCCCCGCTGTGTAAATAAGATAGCTTCGGGGTTGTTTAAGGTTGATCTTTTGATTTTTTACATTTTTTTTTTCTTCTTCTTTTGATACAGCTAGGCTAGCAGTTTCCACCCTGCTTCCACTATGTGCTTAGCGTGGCTACTAAGTCAGACCGCAAACAAGCAATTGAACTATTTACTTTAAACCTCCAATATTTGATTGTTTTGGCCCCTCGGGGGGAAAACACAACATTATAATCACCTTTTAAGTTGATATGGCGATGTTATAAAATAATTTCTTATTTACACATTAAAGGTCCAGTGTGTAACGTGTTTAGTTGTTCATTATCAAAATCTGTCACAAACTTGTCATTTTTCATGAATATTTACCACCACCATCAATTCCAAGTATTCCTTTTGGCTTGAAATATTACATTTGCATTCGCATGAACTTGGGTAGGTGCTCCAGATGGGAGAAATTCCTACACATTGGACCTTTAAGGGCCTATTTAAATGATCTATAGCACATGGTCTAAAGTGATGCATTTAAGGCATGTCCAACTTCACTTTTGCTAGTTAACGGCGCATAATCTGGGCGGAAAGTAAGGCGCAAGGAGCAAAGGGGTTGCATTTAGTCTCTTAATTAATCATAGGTGTGTTTTGAATGTAAAATGTATTCAATTAATCAGAGCGTCATTCCCATAACCCTTCAAAGACAGGTGTGCCTGCAGCTGGCACATTGCTATTTAAAGTAAATGGCTGATTTGGGGTCTGCCCGAGCACAAAGTGGCAGACCCTCCGCCATCTCTCCCAATCCTCTGTCCTATCAACACTTTCATTTGACTGCATATAAGCAAATGCACCAATAAACTATTTAACTGAGGACGGCTGCGCATTCCTGTGTGTGTAACAAGCATGATGCATGAATCAGTTCTGACGTAGTCTCGCATTGCCAGACCTTCCTCCACAGCGCCGTGGAGGAGGGTCTGGCTCATCTCAGATTGAACAGATAGTCTAGCTAGCTGTCAGTGGCAGTTAACACAAAGAAAGCGGAAGGTAATGGACCTCCGGCCGAAATGAGGGACATCCGGCGGAATTTTCGGCGGCAACGGAGCAATCCCAGAAGTGGAACGTCGTGAATATAGACTAGTTCTGTCGCCATCCAAAGCCGCTTGTACACTTAAATTATCCACCCGCCACCCACCTGAATTATTATTTTCACTCCTCTACCAGTCCCTGTAGGCTGTTGCTTTTTAAATTATGTATCGTATGATTTATGAGTGTTTTCTTTAACAATTTGCTTTAATAATTAGGGAGGCTGCCTCAGTAATTGTAAATGTTTCCATGCGTGCTGTGTTGTCACTACAGCAAATATGGTGGAACATTTGAGCAGCAAAACTAAAAACTGTAGTTATGAATTTGACAGAGGAAACGGAGCTAAACTTTTAGCTTCTGAAATAATCAATGCAATCTGCGCAATACTAATCTTACCATGTGAATGATGCGCCCTTTAAATTGCATTGTTTTTGTCGGCCAATGGCGCATCGCTTTCTGCTGCCTCAAGATAGCAATGCGCCACTGTTAGAATAATTTACATTATCAAAATGATAGACAGAGAAGACAGAGACCACTGAAGAGATATTAATGTTCATTTTACTCGAGAACCCAACGAGGAGGCCTTCTCTGCACTACGGAATAGTACAGACAATGACCTAACCAAAAGCTCACTACAGCAGCTTTTGTAATACAACGTAGAACGTGATAATCATGATACAAGAGTTGGTGTCGTCAGTTGTTAATCTTGTCAGAGCCTATGACGTCTCCCCTATCTGGTCTGGGAGGGCATGTATGCCCTCAGGAACACACCGTGGTCAGACAAGGACACGCAATGGCTCCAGTTATCTTGTTTAGAGTATTCAGTATAATATTATTCTATGCAATGTTTAATAATAACGAGAGAAAGTATGTAAATCAAAATTTCTCTAACATTCCCTACTTTTTTTAAACTTTTGCATCCTCAATAATACAATACTAAATTAGAATATGAATATGTGTAGAACATTGTGTAAAATTCTGCACCATTTAAGCATTTACATCAACACTAAACATTTTTAATCAGATGTTGATCTCAATCATAATCTCCGCGTTAAAGTTGTTTGTGAATCTGTAAGACATGAACAGATAAATTATACACTGCAAACAGTTTCTGTTGTTTAGGATCAAATTTAACCCATGTAAAAAAAACTTTTCCTTTGATCAAAATATATATGTGTGTATATATGTGTATTTTCAGAATGTGAGTCTCTGTACCACTTCACAATGCGTCAAATGTGTCAGATCAGGACGTTCTCTCGCTCCCCCCCCCCTCCTTCTCTCAGTCCGTCTGCTGGCCGATGGTCCGTACCTCCAGATAGGATTGAATGTCTTTTTCTTTGGTGAAACAGGTCTCGGGGTCATGTGATTGACCCCTCCGAAGCCTTCTTATTCCAGCGTCATCAGTTCATCACAGAATGTTCATCAAGGCTTTGGGTAGGGCATGTGGTTTGCTGCTGGCTCTTTGGTTTGTCACAGTACATCTCCAGATGCTGAAGTCACAACCACGACGGCTAGCACCGGTCCACCATCCCTTTCGCTCTGGGCCGAGAACCATAGCCAGACCACAAACCTTTATCGTGTCTGACTGTGCTGTGGTCTGAGGTGCTGTGATGGTGGTTGTTGTTGTTGTTGTGTGAGAAGCATTATTTGTTCTTTTTATCAATATTTATCAATTGGAAAAAAACTTCTACTTATTTTAGTGAACATCAATAATTATAAAACAGCATTTCTTTCCCTCATTCTGGTTTAACTCTCTAAAATCCATACAAATTGTGCTGAAAAGGAAACACCGGTTTTTGGAAATTGTTCTCTTTTAGGCCTCAGTTTATCTTAAGGGCTGTGTTTTTGCAAATAATGCAAGTCAATCAAAACTAAATTAAAACAAATTTCTTTAGAGTAGTTTTAAAATCAAAATGATGTGAACACTTTATTAACCATCTTATTTATTAAACACCTCATTTATTATTGCTACTATATCCCTCCTGTTTGCGGCATTACAAAACTCATGACTTAATAAGCAGCATATATAAATAATCTGTTTTAGTGGTTTAGCCATTAACACTGTCCTGTGTTACACAGCAAAACCTACATAAAAGCAACAAAATAAATTATTTCTTTAAAAGAAAAAGAAATCACCTAAATAAAATGTTTTCAATATCAATAGTTTAAACAATTTGTAATATAGCAACTCAAAATACAAACAAGGTCTTAAGTGCAGCTTTACTGAAAAAAACTCACTAGTCAAAATAAATGGAATCTCATCTAAACCTTTATTGGTTTCAATATAACCAATAAACTAAGACGAATTAAACAAAAATATGTTGTTTATTTTATTTTTGGGTTTGGTTTGCAACACAAAGTAATACTAATTGCTGTCTGGAAGTTCTAAAAATCATTATAAATTAAAGTTTTTAGGATCACATTATATAATTTATAACCAAAATGTGTACACACCGTGCTCAGACAAGGACACGCAATGGCTCCAGTTATCTTGTTTAGAGTATTCAGTATAATATTATTCTATGCAAAGAATTTAATAATAACAAGAGAGAAAGTATGTAAATCAAAATTTCTCTAACAGCCACCAATGCACCTGACCACACCTCATTTTAAGACCCACATGCGCATGGGTGCACAGATGGGCGCATATACGCTGCCACCGCCACCGCCACCGCCACCTAAGCTTTGAATATTCGCTGTTGAAAAGCACCGAAGCTTCAAAACTCCAAAAAAATGGTATTCGGTACAGCCCTAATGCAAGCCCAGCTGTCTCTAGCTGGAGTGCTGGTTCCCTTCTCTTGAGATGACAGAATTGAGTTTTGATTCATGTATAAAGAACATATATGGATGGTGGAGTGAACCTGCGGTGACTGAATTACTGTGACTGTGCTGTTTCCCCACAATGAAGCCCCCCACAGGCAGATTAAAAGAGGCTGTTGTTGACTGTTGATGTGAATGAATTGTAAGTACTGCTGTGTGGTTGTTCTCCTCCCCCTCAATGTAACAGAGGAGAGGACCACCGGACCTCTCACCCTCACAGAGAAACTTCATGTCATCAAAGTAAGTGCACTCTTCACTTTACGTCCATTTGTCTAGTATTTGTCTGGTGACACTGTTACTGAACGTGCTTCCTGTGAGCAGGGCTTGCTGAGGTTTGTGCTTCCCCTGGGACTGGTCTACTTCGCCGAGTACTTCATCAACCAGGGCTTGGTAAGTTCTCTGGCTCCCTCTGGCATCCCGTTCATCTTGCTGCATGTCGTTTAGCCTAACCCGACTTCTGTGTTGTGTAGGCTGTATGCAGCGGTGGAAGAAGTATTCAGATCCTTTACTTAAGTAAAAGTACTAATACCACACTGTAACAAATACTCTGTTACAACTTGAAGTCCTGCATTGAAATTGTTACTTAAGTAAAAGTATGAAAATGTACTTGAAGTATTAAAAGTAAAGTACTCAATGGAGAAAAATCCTCCCATTGTAGAAAGTGTAAAGGATCCAAACAGTTGTGTGTTTAATGGTCGAATCATTTCAGCTGGACTTGTAGGCCCTTATATTGTTGGCTACTTTCATTTATAATAAAACATCAGATTTTGTAAACTACATGTGTTTTGTGTGCAAAACTCTTAATTTGTAAAGTAACTAAAGCTGTCAAAATAATGTAGTGGAGTAAAAGTTCCATATTTCTCTCTGAGATGTAGCGAAGTAGAAAGTGGCATGAAAAGAAAAGACTCAAGTAAAGTACAAGTAGTTTAGTTTATTAGTTTATAATGTCGTGGACAGTTCCCCCTTAATTAACTGCACAGTAAAAGGAGCAGCTTTAGCCTCTATGGCTAATTTCCAGCTGTAGTCCCCGGTCCAGCTGACAATAGGCATCCTAAAATACAACGGTTAACAAATTAAAATAAATGACATTACATCTATAATGACAGCAGGCCTAAGCAAAAGGGATTAAAACATACAAACAAGTGGCACACAAACAAGAAAAAATACAAAGGAGACAAGGGAAAGGAGAATAGTCACAGAGGCCATATTGAAGTACCTCAAATATGTACTTAAGTACAGTACTTGAGGAAATGTACTTAGTAACATTCCACCACTGGTTGTATGAAGGTATGAAATGATGTTCAGGACATTTAAAGGTCCCATGGCATGAAAATTTCACTTTATGAGGTTTTTCAACATTAATATGAGTTCCCCCAGCCTGCCTATGGTCCCCCAGTAGCTGGAAATGGTGATAGGTGTAAACCGAGCCCTGGGTATCCTGCTCTGCCTTTGAGAAAATGAAAGCTCAGATGGGCCAATCTTCCCTTTATGATGTCATACGGGGAAAGGTTACCTCCCCTTTCTCTGCTTTGCCCGCCCAGAGAATTTGGCCCGCCCATGAGAAAGAGAGAGACATCATGGCTTTCAAACAAGCAAAGTGGCAGTTGGTTAAGGCCACACCCCCACCCTCCACCTTGCCCCCCCCCCCCCTCTCCCCTCCTCCTCAATAGCATTTAAAGCTACAGACACAGAAATGGCACATCCTAAGGAAAGCTCATTGTGGGACTGGCTCTAGTGGCTGTAATTCTGCACCAAGGCTGAATTTCAGGAAAGAGACTTCAGATACAGTATTAGGGGACCACTAAGGTCTATATAAAAGAGACTTCAGATACAGTATTAGGGGACCACTAAGGCCTATATAAAAGAGACTTCAGATACAGTATTAGGGGACCACTAAGGTCTATATAAAAGATACTTCAGATACAGTATTAGGGGACCACTAAGGTCTATATAAAAGCATCCAAAGAGCACCACGTCATGGGACCTTTAAACATTTAAATATATGGCAAATCCCGGGGCGGCCTATAGCTCACCTGGTAGAACGAGCGCCCCATGTAGGCTCAGTCCTTGCCAGCGTCCCGGGTTTGATCGTCTGACCCGAGACTCTTTGCTGCATGTCATCCCCCCTCTCTCTCCCCCGTTTCCTGTCTCTCTTCAGCTGTTCTAAATAAAGGAAAACCCTTTAAATATATATATATATATATACAGTATATTGCAAATCTTGAGATAATAATGAGCGTAGAATAATGTTGACGTTTTCTTTTCCAGATGGAACTGCTGTATTTCCCCAAATCTTCCCTGTCCCATGCAGAGCAGTACCGCTGGTCAGTTAACCTCACTTGGATATTATTCTGAAGGCATGACTTTATTTAAATTGTCTAAGGACGTGGTTGTTAATTATGTATGTGTGTGTGTGTGTGTGTGTGTGTGTGTGTGTGTGTGTGTGCGCTCAGGTACCAGACGCTGTACCAAGTTGGTGTGTTGGTGTCTCGATCCTCCCTGTGCTGCTTCAAGTGCAGGAAACTGTGGACTCTCTCTTTGCTGCAGGTGAGAAATAAAAGATAAAGAACAAATCAGCAGAAAAGGGATGTTTTTGGATGAAACATGACAATGCCTGGATTACATATTCCCTGGCGGTTGTTTTTACCATGATCCTGTTTAAATCAATCTACAATAAAAAAACAACACCAGCTAGAGCATTCATTCTTTTTGCAGCAGAAAGCTAAGTGGGCATTCACACCAAGAAAAGCGATCTGGCAATTTTCCGCAGGGTGGTGAGGCCGTTGGAGTCCCATTTGTGTAACGTCCTGTTGTGTTCTTAAACCCCCCCCAACAAAGCACAATTAGACTTTATATTTCACAATTACGGTTTTCCGTCAGATTGTTAAAGATTTCGACGTTTCCGATCGATGGTAGTCTGGCTATCACCAGACCAAGCTCAATCTTTTAAGATTGAACATTAGTCTGGGGAGTCTGCTCCCCAGACTAATTTCTATTAGTATTTTCTACTGCACAAGAGGCGTGATCAACGGGCATAGTTCAAATGACTCTGTACGCAATTGGATAGTCCTTCAACCAATCAGACCGACGATCCGGGTGACGTAGCAGCGACAGTGGCATCAACGGGTTGCTGCCATGGAGTGCTGCGCTTCGGTGGCCGGCTTGTTTAATGTAAACTAAAAGCTGCTTGGTCACTTCTCTATCGTCATCGTGTTAAACCCGCCAATAGCGCGCCAGGTGGATAAGCCAGTTAGTGATTGGTTCCCGCAAAATTGTGAACGGAAGCAGGATAGATAAACGCACAGGTTTCCAGCCTGAGCTGCAGGGCGAAATCAAATCGCCGGCAGATTGGGCGAGGTTTACCCAGTCTAGATCGATGGGGTTGCGTTTCTGCCGGACCATCAGACAGCTGACACAGGCAGTCTGAACGCGGCCTAAGGCTTCACTCTTTCGCACCGTTACGTTGTACGCTCGCAACGATGTCCCTGGCGTTACGTGACGTCCGGTCCAAAACGGACGGACAAACTATCGGACGGACAACTATCGTTGTTTACATGATCCTGTGTTACGATAATTATTTATCAAGAGATGGACAGGAACACTGAAATTGTCACAAAGTTAGTTTACTCGCAAGTAGAGTCAAATTTACAGCACTTACAGCAAAGCACAGAAATGATGACTCACGAGAAGCCCTCTCCAGCAGCTTTTTATGATTAATATGAAGACATAATACAGTCGATGTCGTCTCCTTTATCTGGTCAGGGAGGGCATGTTCTGTCCTCAGGCTCCAGACAAGGATAGTCAGTGGCTCCATGTTATCTTGTGGGAGAGCAATCAGTATAATATGGCTTTCTTATGCAGTAACAGTTTTAATATTAACAAGACAGTAGAATGTAAATCATAATTTTTCTAACATCCTGTATAAAACGATCTAAAATAAAAACCATAACAGCTAGAGCAGTCATTCTTTTCGCAGCAGAAAGCTAAGGCTTGAGTCTTTCCCGTCATCACGTTACGTGACGTCCAGCGCTAAACAGCCGGCGGACCATTTCTATTGCAGATGAAACTATCAAAACGCCTTTACACTCCACTCATAACGAGCAATGAGCATATCTCATAAACTTAAAAATGCACATACTTCAAATAACTTATGGAGTGTTAAGGAATATTTCTTCATGTTTCTACATTTAGAAATCTTTGTGTGTTTATTTAGTCAAATTTGATAACACATCTGATTTTTTTTATTTCTTTTTTTATTCAGGACACAATTTTAATACTATCAATAACTATTATAGTTTGTTGACTTACATAACCGTTTAGCTTAGGTTGTACTGATTTTAAGGATATGAAGCATTTGAAGATACTCAATATCTAGGGGGTTCATTTGTACATGTGGCAACTAAATTATTATATTATTATATTAAAAAGTCAAAGTTAGTAGCTTGCTAGGTGCAGTAATTACCTACAGTTTATTGGGAAACTGTGCATTATGTATATTGCTTGATCCATAATTTTGTTGCCACAATAAATGTAAACATTGGAGTAGAGAAAAAAAAAAAAAAAATTACCAGAAAACTGTACAAACAATAACATAGTAATAGGTACAGTATGGGAAGTTGTTCTATTTAAGTTCCTATAATTGTTGTAGAGTAGTATAACTGTATTAGCTTATTCCCACCGTCATATTAATATTAAATAACTAATGAGTGGCAGAATTGTAAGTAATGACAACAACACTGTCGGCGCATCCACGTGACGCAAGCCTTCGTGATCACGCACCACCCCCACCCCTCCTCCACACCATTGCTAGTAGTGTTTAAAGGGGCTGCTATGCAGTTTTGGCCATTTCTTCGCTGTTTTCTCTCTTTTTGCTGGCAGGTTTCTCTATAGAGCTCCCCCTACAGCTTCAGAATAGATATTTGGCAGCTCCTATGTTTACTCGTGTCTGACTCCTCTCTCGGTCAGTCTGCCGTTTCCTCTTTCTTTCTCTGTTCCTCCGACAATGCTTTCCTAGCTTTCTACTTCTTTTTAGCCGGCTCAGCCATGACAATAGTGTGAAAAACTCCATCGCTACCTTGTTAGCCGGTTCCTGAATGGGCGTATGTGTGCAGTGCCGTGAAGCAATTCATTACATCGCGAGACCTGATATCACGCGATACTTCCTGACGCCGAGGCCGGCCGCTCGCCGGCCGAAAGTTGCAAGGGTTGTTTTTCAGCTCACAGGCGCTAAGGGGGGGAGCGAGACGACCACCATTCAACTCGAAAAAGAATATAACCATTCCAATGACTCCGACTGCATAGTTCCCCTTTAATCCGTCAAATCAAGGAGGACACGGAGGAATGAAAAAAATGATTAAAAAAAATCAACTGGTTACTGCTTATGTTTTGTATCACAGCGTTGATTTCCAGGCTCTCTGCTGTCCATCTCCCTCCTCTCTGCCTATCCCAGGTGCTGAACGCAGTGCTGCTCCTGTTGGCAGTGAGTTACCAGTTCCTGCCAAACGCCTGGGTGGTGTTCCCGATTATCTTCTATGAGGGTCTGCTGGGTGGAGCTGCGTATGTCAACACCTTCTACTTCATCAGCAAGGAGGTCAGGTCAACTTTCTGTCAGTTGCAAAACGAGTTCCTTCCCGAGGCTATTTTTGCAGTGGCACCGGGGCTTCGTGCAGCGCTTAGCGCCGCCCAAGACGATTGTGATTGGTTTAAAGAAATGTCAATAAACCAGAGCATGTTTTTCTCCCCTCCCCGAATGCTGTGTGGACTAGCCAGACCCTCCTCCGCAGCGCTGTGGAGGAGGGTCTGGGAAAGCGAGACTATTGCACATAAATCGACTGATAAGCAAAGAAACCGTATGGTGATACATCGCTGCACCACCACGGCACTACGCACAGCCGAGTTGCAGCTGTTTTGTTCATCATTCTACATGAAAAATCTAGCGTGTGTTCATTTCTTTCTTCTCTTCCACAGACTGAAGACAGACAGAGGGAGTTTGCCATGGCTGCTGCCAGCGTAGGAGACAGTCTGGGCATAGCTCTGGCTGGACTCGCTGCCTTCCCCGTCCACAGACACTTCTGTTCCCTGTGACCCAGCCCACACACTTGCACCAGCAGGATGAAAAAGCAAGACGTGGGTGCGTTTTTTATTTAAGGGATTTTTTTCATTTTCTATTATCTGAAATGAGTTAGAGACCATCTGACAAAAGACGACTTTACTCCTACATAAAAATATTGACTTCATACTGTATTCAATGCAGATTCCTAATCACCACCAGTGAGCCATCCAGAGAGAGGTGGACTCGCTTCCTAACCAACTTCCACTGATCAACTAATGCTGCTTTTTGGGATACACATGCCGGGCCGTGCTGTGAGCAACCATGACAGAGCCCGTTATCCCATGATATAAGTAGTTTTCAACAGGGAGGCATGGTAAAAGCTTACGCTACTTAATAATGTGTTTGGAGTTTGCTTGTTTGCACAAATTGCACTAAAGGCCATTTTATGCTTCTGCGTTAAATCGACGGCATGGGTACGTACATAGGTACACGTAGATACGGACCCTAAGCCGTCGCCTGATGTGCACCTCTCAAAAAATTGAACTACGCGTCGCGGCGACGCAGACCACAACAACTGTGATTGGTCCGCTCGGCCGTGGCTTGGTAGCGTTGCATTCCCCCCCCTCCCTCCTCCTCATTTCCTGGTTCTCCTTCTCCATAAACAACATGAAATCAAGGAGAGGGTTAACTTTTCCTTGCTACAGATTTCCCACCGTGGTCAGAAAGCTCAGAGGAGACACTTTGTTTCTCTCACTAGGACTCTAGAGTCACTACTCGCTCCAAAGCTAATCGCCGTCACTCTCTCTACACACACTCCCCACACACACACATATGCCGGCCCTGCTATTCTCTTAAAGCAGAGAGATTTTTCAACAGCCAATCTTTGAAAGTTTTTTTCAAAAATTGAAATGTCTTAACATGAATCTAACTTATTATTAGCAAATATAAATCAGCCTATTTGTGAAGAAAAACCCCCACTGATGATAGGCTAACTGGCCTATAGGTAAGGTAGTCACTCAGGTAGCCATCCACAGATACAGTTCATCCTAAGGATTCACTGATCCACATGTACGTTTAACATTAAAACATGATTCATATATCATGCCAACAAATATTATTTTAATAGCTTAGTATTCTATGCACAAGAAAAGGTATGTAAAGGCTTTAGACCACCCTACATGTTATTGTAGTCTCAGTTTAATATGCAAGGCAAGGCAGCTTTATTTGTATAGCACATTTCAGCAACAGGGCAATTCAACGTGCTTTACATAAAACATTAAAGAGCAGTTAAAAAAAATAAACAAAATGAAGAAAACGGATAAAATACGAGAATAAAAGTTACAGTTGCAGTATTAGAAATGAACGATTATTTAAAGAAAGGCAGCATCAAAAAGAAAAGTCTTCAGCCTTGATTTAAAAGAACTGAGAACTATGCAACTTATTTTATACAATATACTGTATGCGGGGGGTCCCTGATCCGTCTCTCTTTCAGTTAAGGGGTCCTTGGCTTAAAAAAACATTGAAGAGCCCTGTCTTAAAGAGATGGACGCACACACCAACGCACAAAGTATAAACATCAGGCCACTTACGTAGGCTATGGCGGAAGCTCTGCGTGGAGCCTCCGCAGAACCATGAATCCCGCTTAAGAGTCTGTTGACTGCAGAGGAAAATGTATGATGCTGCCATAAAAGTGCAGAAAATGTCCAAAGCTCGTTTTTGCAGACCAATACTAGTTGTGCACTGACCTCGTTGACAAATAATGCTTTTCCTGTTCCTTACAAGAAAATCCTTCCTGTGGTTCAACGGTGAAAATCTTTTAAAAGGAAGCAACTAAAGCAGGACAGGAAATGTCTCCAGCAGTCGTAGTTAGGCAGAATGAAGAAATGCAGTACGAGCAAGATTTTTAAGATAACGGTGATTTTACTGACCTCTCTCATTATTTATTATTATTTAAGATAATGAAGTGCAAGGGCTTGGTTTGAGACGTTTGGGGGGGGGGCGGCACAATAAAACAGAGGGTTTTGGGGTCTTCCCCCAGAAAACAATTTGCGTTTTGAATCCCATCTTCTGTTTCTACATACGTTTAAGGACTACGGTATCAATACAAAATAATTCATTGTGCAATATTCTGCCAGAATAATACTAAATGTGGATAAGAAAAAGCTGCCTGGCTTTCTGTATTGTTTAATCCACAACTTTATTGAACTTGATGTAGTTCAAATGAGCGTAACCTTAAACATCTACAGTATAGAATGCGACATATGCATTAATGCAGCAGTGATATTAATCCAGAAACATTATATAGAATAGTAAAACACTGACAGGGAACATTTTATTGCATAATCAATACTTTTACTTTTGATGTTGTTTTTAAACTTTTTTTTACTGACACATCTTGCTGATAATACTTACATAGCGGTACTTTTACTTCAGTAAGGTTTTGAATGCTGTACTTTTATTAGTAGTGAAGTATTTTCACAGTTTGGTATTATTCTCTGCCATTATAACAGTTTAACCCTCTGAGGTCTAAGGGCATTTTTACATTTCTTCTTAAATTCACCTTTTAAGGGTATTTGCATGTAACTGATCCCTGTGTGTTCAACAAGTGAGGCCCACATTTGTTCCAGAGCAATGTATAAAGAGATAATTTGGCCCTAAAGCTGAAAAGTTGATGTTCGCTTTTTGAAATTTCTCAAATCTCTTGTGAAAACATACCTACACTCAATTGTTTTGGTGCTTGAAATGAGTTTACAAAAGACTTGGGTTCACAAAAGTAGCATAATATATGCATAAAACAGTAAACAAATGTCTAAAATTAAATTTTGTTATATCGCTTTTTGAGTAGGAGTGTTGTCAAACATGGCTTGGACTTGCCGGTGCGTCTTTTGTCCTCAGAGGGTTAATGTTAGGCTCTTGTTAATGTAAGAGCCTAACCATTGAGTAACACCATGACTTAATTTTTGGCTTAACACAGTTGGAGTACTGGTAACAGAGGAGAGCCAGAAGTTACAAGTGCCCCAGATGAAATGGTTTTATAGTGCCTTCTTTATTCTTAAAACTAGGTTGAATCAGGTTATTGCTTAACTGACTGACATGTGTTGTTGATTCTCAGTAACTGGTAAAACAAGCCATACACCTTTTTATTATAAAGATAACAAAGGTCTTTTATGTGGATTAGAATTTAATATTTTAATACTATAACAATCTGGGGAGAGGATAATGCCCAGTGGCCATATTCACAAAACATCTTAAGCCTAAAAGTAGCTCCTATAACTCCTCCTCTGACTCTTAAAGAAATGGGCGTGTCAATCCTAATTTTAGGACGCCTAAATTTTGGATCTTAGAGTATTTCACAAAGCGTTTTAGTGCTAAAACCAGCTCCTAAATCTGTGAAAAGTAAGAAGTAGTCAAGAGGACTCCTAAGTCACTAAGAGCAAATCACAAATGTCCTTCCTTTCCCACACAAGTTGGGCCAGCAGTAAAAGCTAGTGATGACCAAATTAAGCTTCGTGAACTATTTTCTCTTTTTTCTGAGCCCACTAGATGGGGCTCTCTCTTCAACAAAAGGTTGAAAACACACTGAATAGTTTGCGTTTGCACCTCTCGCTGTCAGCTATGACTATTGAAGTCCCCCTGATACCCCCTGATTGTTAACAAGCTGCCAGACATGTAAGAGGCTGACAATTAGCTGCACATATACTTGACTAGTCACAAGCCCATATCACTCTTTGTTTCATGTTAAATCTACGGAAGCCTAGTGCTGCCACGGCAGAAAAAGAAAGTATGTGTCAAGCCAGGCAGGTAACCACATACAGAAAGACCACAGTGCAGCCGGATACTTAAATAACACACGCGATCAGGCACGCGGAGAGAGAGACCGACGGACGGACAGACAGAGTGACACACATACACAGCCACATATAGGCTACAATTACCACAATTTCCCCCACTCATCCTGTGTCTTTCTGTCAGAGAGAGAGAGCGAGAGCCGAGAGGAGAAGGATCGCTTTGTGACCGGCGCATAGAAATACGCATCCGGTATGAATGGCCAGGAGTGGGATCAGGCACGTAGCTACGCTACACGTGCTATTCGCAACACTTGCGCGCCCGGTGTGTTTTCACTGTATGAAGGATTTTGAAATGGATGGGACTGTACAGAAGAATGCGTCTCAGCCCATCATGAAGTAGAACTTAAATCGTGTTTCTGAGCCATAATTTTGCAATTTATTCATCCGCACACTGTGTCTTCATGTCAGTTTAATGTTCTAACAAGATAAATGATCACGTTATAACGTGATAAATATAACTTGATAAGTTCGTATGATGTAATAATGTGAAAATATCTTGTTAAAACATGAAAATATCTTGTTATTACAGCAAACTTTTCACGTAATAACGTGATACTGATACGTTTTGTTTTTTTTCTGCAGTGGCAGCACGACGCTTCCGTATAAATCAGTCCAGCCTACAGTTTATTTTAAAATCTTTATTTGGATATGGCAACATACCTCCTGCAGTATTTCTATCACAAATTCACTGACAGGGACCCAAGACAGGCAATCACAGTGTAACGAAACATGACATCATCCATAGCAACAGGGGTCAACCCCTTTTCTCTCAGCTTAAGAGTTCTTCCAAGTCCTTAGTCAAAAATGGTCTCTGCAGCTTTGTGAATAGGTTTTTTAAGAGGACACATCTAGCTAGGAACTTTTAGTGTTTTTTAGGAGTCCTCCTAGTGGTAAGATAACATGGTTTGTGAATACAGGCTCTGAGCTTTAAAGTGCTAATTATTCAATTATAATTATTATTATTATTAAGTCGGTAAAAAGGTGTCGTAACAAAAGACCATAGGAAAAAATGTTGGGGTATGCCTGTAAACACTGTTAACTTTTTTGCTCCAAAAATCTCAGTTTTCCTGTTTTCAAACCTGGTTTAAAATGTGTGTATTAAAGTAATTATTATAATATTGTACTTTGTCCCTGTTTTCTACACGTGTCAAACAGATGTGCACATTCCTACTGAAATTTTAACCATCAACATTTTGTATTATGCTGCTACTGTCACAACTTACTGTTACATCTTACTGATTGTGTTTTTAAGCCTGCGCTTGTTTAATCAAATGTCTTGTTTACCAGAGGTTTTGCAGTGGCAGGGAAATGGTTTATTATCATGTCAAATAAAAAAAATCAAGTGCAATTAAAAATATATAAATTACATCCTTGTTTGGTTCTCATTAAATGTCAGAAATAAAAAAACAAAATACTCTTTAAGCCTTGACTAATAATGTTCCTATTTATTTCCACAACAATTAGGTCAATTTCCTTGAAATATAATTCTACCAAAACTGTGTGGTTATAGATGATTGACACTGGGAGGATATTTGGTTTGTAAATAATAGTATTTGGATTAGTTGTTGGAGTTGGTTAAATAATAAATATGATTTAATTGTTTAATCAATCAATACATTTTATTTGTCACATCAGCCCCTTCAATTTGTGCATATTCATCATAAAGCAGAATATGACCGTCAGATCGCCATTTAGTGTTTTCTTCCTCACACACAAAACCAAATAAACTCTGATTATAACGGAACTGTAACTAAAACTACCTTCTCCCATAGATTTACAGTCCATACCTTCCCCACACTAGCTATATACTTTACGCTCCACACAGGCTGTACTGAGCAATGCGCGTCCCTTCACCGGAAGTTGCAGTTCATGAGCAGCAGCACGGCAGAAGTAAACCGCCGGCAAAGACGATATCGGGGGTAGTCGAAGAGGAGCCGGTGGACGGCGAAAAAAACGCACAATCCACGGAATGATATAGATGCCTGTTTGTCACCGCTCTGCTATCACTCACTCAACGGTACGTTACTCTACTCTCGTGTTTCGTCGAATTAGCGGCGTTGTATGAATGTGTTGCTAGCTTTTAGCTTTAACGTTAGCTCGGTCACGAAATTAGCCGAGAAGCGCTAACCAGTGTTGACGTCTTCAGCCGTGGTTAGCCAGCTAACACACAGCATTTCGTCAGCTAGCTAAGCTAAATGCGTTTCTTGAATGTATCAGCACACTTAGCTAGTACGTTCGGGACGAGTTGGTAAACGTTAGTGTTAACCTTCAGAACAAATTCCCAAACAAAATGGTTAGCTAGTTAAGTTATCAAAGAATCAGTTGTTCATTGACGTCGTTAGCAATGATGTAGCTAAGCTAACGTGCTAAGGGTTAGCTTACTACTAGCTAAGCTACGCCCATAGGCCTCGCATTCCTTGACGAATAACGTCAGTTTTCTGTGGTGCGTTGTTCATCTGTATTCTGTGTAAACAAACGAGTAATGCAGGGCGAGTTTCCTATTCTGAATAAATTATCCTTATCGTTTAGCTAGTTAGCAACTCATGTTCAAACTAACAAGCAGCAAACGTTAAGTAAACATGTTAACGTTACGTGAATGAAGTTGCATTGTTTTGGTTTTTATTCAAATTCGTTGTTGAATTGCTTAGCCGTTTTTATTTTCTTCTTTACAGTTACTTTTTCTTAACATCCTCAAAACAAGAGACTGACGTACAAGTGTTGAAGAGCCCAGTTTTTTTTTTTTTCCGAGGAAGGAGTGTGCTGTGAGGGTCAACCTTGTTGCCTGGGGAAGAAAGCGTCTAGAGACCCCGGCGTGTGACCAGAGGAGTGTGTGACCATAGTGTGTGAGCCGCTCTCCCTATGTGTGTCACAATGGGGGACATCAGTGACCTGGACCGACAGATAGAGCAGCTCAGACGTTGTGAGCTCATTAAAGAAAATGAAGTCAAGGCACTGTGTGCCAAAGCCAGGTAATGGATGACCTTGGCCTATCATACAGACACAGAATTTATGAGTTAGCTATATATTTCATCAGAACTTTTGACTCGCTACATCCATTCATCACACAAAACAACTTGAAGCAATGGCATACTGCATAATAATTGTACACATTATTTACCACATAATAAGTAATCTTGAGGGAAGATGATTTTTAAGCTTTTTATATATATATATATATCCATCCCATGAAAATGATGGTAGTTGACAAGTCACATCTCTGTGTGTGTATTTTCAGAGAGATTCTGGTTGAAGAAAGCAATGTCCAGAGAGTAGACTCTCCTGTCACGGTAAGTAACATTTATTTTTTTTGGCTCATGTTTTCTTAGAATTTGACTAAAAGTATGTTAAATGTGGTAATGTTTCACCTGCTTTTTCCTCATAGGTGTGTGGTGATATACATGGTCAGTTCTATGACTTGAAGGAGCTGTTTAGAGTAAGTTTCTGTTACTTGTTACACTCGATCACTACAAAGGCCTTTACACACGGGAAAAAACGAAATGGAAATATGGGTTATATACATGTAATTTGTGACACGCCATTTCACATGGGAATACATTATTCTCTATATGTTTGATAACAAAGTATGTTTGTCCCTCTTTTGTAGGCTACTAGGGCTGTCATATACCCACATGTTTGAATACATTCAAATATATATTTGCACATTTATGAAAATAAGAGGCAAACCGATACAATGGGAGCTGTATCTACCCGTATAGATATATTTATACCTAGAGATGCTTAACTATTTGTATTTCTTCACATTACATTAATTAGTTTATTTAGTAATGTCCTTTTTATAATGTAAACACATTTAAACACCGTAGACCTCTCTCCCACTCTCTCTGGAGCGTGCAGGAGGCAGACAGGCATGGCAGGTCACCGATTTACACCGGTAGCGCCAGCCGCGTGATAAAAACGTCATCAACACGCCCACTCGCTTAGCCTGTGAATTCTCTCGACGGCCTGCTGGGTTCAATCAGACATTACACAAATAGGGAGCTAAACGTTTAGGGAGCAGTGGCCCATGATAGAATGCAAGTCAGACAGACTCTGTAGTGCTGCTTTTTTTCCCCCACAATGGATTATTAATTTTCATATTTGTATGTCTTTCTTTTTTTTCTTTTTTTTACAATTTTAATTTAGAATGTTCATTGACAGCACTATAGGCTACTCACTGTCACAAGCCAGTTCAACTGCTATACTTTCCCAGATTGTTTCTGTTGTCTTTGTAATCTTTATTTTGTTTATCAAATTCACGGTATCCCACTGTTAAACTACTTGTTTTTATTCCCCCCAAATGACAGGTTGGTGGCGATGTTCCAGAGACAAACTACCTCTTCATGGGTGACTTTGTGGACAGAGGCTTTTACAGTGTAGAGACTTTCCTTCTTCTGCTAGCTCTTAAGGTACACATGCTCTTCTTATTTCACAGACTAGTACAGTGCCAGCTCAAATGGTGCCTGTTCGGTACGGGCTGTCTGCTCAGCCTGAGGTATTGCTGCTTGTTAGGGAGCGACCGATGCTGTTTTTTTTCGATACCGATTTATTAGTAGTTAATGAAACCGATAACCAATATTTTGGAACCGATATGCATTTACAGTCAAATTTTAAAATCAGTCAAAATTAGGATTTTGGAATGTTACAAACGGCAACACGAAACTTTGTTTAAATGCTTTAAGCAATTATTTAATACAACTTTCAACGTAATGCACACTAATATAAAAGAATAAATAAAAACATAAATAGCTTTTTCCTCCCCTGCTAACAGTTTGTTTGCACATGTTGCAGACTGCTGTCCCTGGTGTGGGTTTTTCTTTCAAAATACTCCTATACTGCACTTTTTTGTTTCTTTTTATCCATCTGCAGTGAGATTTCAGAGAGAAAGTGATAACACACTCACAACTAGCTTCATTTACTACATGCAAAACACTTGAGTTGCCGGGAGCTAGTACTTACATTAGCATGTGAGAGGGGCGTAAACCTGAAAAAACTAGGCTACCTTATTACTAAACTAGATGAATATTTACAAGTATAAGTATACGTCTTGCATTACAAATCTTAAGTAAATGTTATTGTGACAAACTTCCATTTCATAATAATATAACTACTTATGCGTTTCAAACTTGAATGTTGCAGCTGGTAAAGGAAGAGCTCATTTTAATTGATTTTTAAGTGTAAGCGATATCATCGTAGGCCAACCCCTTCAGGGTTTTTTCTCTCCTACTCGTCGCTCTATATCTAGGCCTAATGAACCAGCAAATGAATTAATGGACGTTTGCTAACTCGTTCAAAATAGCTGTGAGACTCGACGATATTGTCGGCTAACGTTGTATATAACATGTAAAAACATCGTCTCATGCGGATGAGTAATGTTCCATTTGCAGGGTGGAAGCTTAAATAAGTCCCTGTTGCACTAGAACCAACGCTGTTTAAAGATTAAACATGTAACTATCGCTCCATAATAATAAACTTCTTTAATGCTAATGGTGTAGCTACAGTAACACTGCAAGCCAACTCTGTCACCACAAACAAGTACATTCTGGCTTTTTAAGTGCTATAACTGGGCAGGCTTGTCATTATAGAAATTCCCCCGAGGGAAATTATTTAGTTGCCGTTACTCACGGTCAGATTCAAGTGTATAAAGTCAATAAAGTAACATAGCTACAATGAGAAATAAATAAAAACATTAATTAGAAGTAATAAGATTAGATTGAAGAGATTGTTTCCAATGGATTGTACAAATTCTATTGCAGTGCAGTGTCAACATAAATACAGTACGAGCATAAATAAGTACAGTGTGAATATAAGTAGCAGCAGTGAATAAATAACACCTTTGCACATGTAGCTGATAAATTATTGCACCAAGTAATTATTGTACATAATACACAGAGCTGTAGCCGAGCCAGGGTAGAACACTTTTTAATTCATTAACTTCATCGGTTATCAGGCAAATAAAATGCCGATACAGATAAATCTGCAAACTGCCAAAAAAACGGGCCGACAATCGGTCTATCCCTACTGCTTGTAGCTTTCTCCAGAACCATTGTGCCCCAAAATTATTTAACAGAAGGACCCTAAAGAACTTAATATGCAACCACACTGTATACTACTACTGACTTACTGTGTACTTCTACTTCAGAGGAAAACCTTGTACTACTACATTTACCTGACAGAGAACGTTGCCGGTTCAGATTCTTCTCACAAAATATCACAGTTAAAATGGGGAGTACGGTGTTTGTGGAAGACTTAGGTGCAGGTATTTGGTGGGGGGTTTAGGGGTCCTCCTTCAAGAAAATGTGACGTTTTATTATCGCCGTATCTGCGTCTCAAACGTTGAAAAGGCTAGAGAAGAAAATAAATAACACTCAACAAGCCTAAAAGACAAAACTCGCTAAGGGAGTCATCTGACTCAGGGACCGACTACAGTCATCGATCTGAGAAAAGTCTTTTAGTTTGTTTTGAGGATTTTACATTAATTCAGCTCAGGTGCTGCCCGAAACGGCTTGTGTGCGGCACCATAACCTTACAATGGCAGGGAAAACCCTGGAGCAGTCACTGACATCTGCTTCATGGACTCATGGCTGTGCGCCATGCGTCACCAGTCCAGCCCATTATGAGAGCCAATCAGCAAAAATCTGAAAAAAGTATTTCTTTAACTACATTTTAGTGTTGTCTTTTTCGTCAACGGTACATGTTGGTATCACCACAGTCAGTGTTTAATGACGGCGGTGCTGTCTCATCATTACTATCGTTAATGAATCTAAGACTTCAGCAGAGGTGTTCATTTCCAACGGGCTTAGTGGCTTGAAGTTAACGTTGAAGTATGGATTTGATTCGGGGGGGTATTTTGCCGACGGTAATGTTATTAGTGTTAGCAGTAGACTTAAACAGCCAGCCCCAGGGTGAGTCTGAATGATGAAGAGCCCCTAGATGGCGTTATGTTCTGCTCTGTTCTCAGAAGTGGTGAATTTACAGCGAGTAGCAACTTAATACGTGTCTGGCTTTTGTTTGTGTGGTGCCTAGTGTCGAATGTTGAATTTCCTCTTTGCGAAATGATCTGAGTGAATTTAATTGGGTACCCAGGAAACCATGTGTGAAGTAGACTGGATGAACGGATCATGAGATATTTCAATTCAGACACACACACACACACATATCCCGAGTTATTAGAGAGATGGAATGTTTGGAGTAATCAGACCCATTTTTTGGCGTTTTTCCATTACATGGTACCTGCTAGACTCGCCTCGACACGCTGTGCGTCCGTTTTCCATTGCAGATTTTAGTACCGCCTCAGCGTGGCTGGTCGTCTTGCCGGCTCGACGCACACACCAGCGCACAAGTAACATCAGGCCACTTGAGCTTGTTTTACAGTTCTGTGGAGGCTCCACGCAGAGCTTTCACCGTAGCCTCTGTAATATGTGGCCTGATGTATACATTTGTCAGCTGGTGTGTGCGTCGAGCCAGCGTGTGTGTGTGTACGTAGGATACGGCGAAAGCTCTGCTGGAGCCTCCGCAGAACTGTAAACAAGCGGCGCCGTAGTAAACTACTGTGACCTAACGCGACACATACAGAACCTAGAAGGTGAGTTGTTGCCAGAAGACACATTTAGTTTCTAAAGAAGCTGGAGGCAGCAAAAAAAAAAACAGCTGGCTAAACTTTAAAAATAGCGGGTTTGTTCAGGACACCCCCGTCTGTCGCTTTCACGTCACCTTTTCGGCTCGCCTCAGCTCGCTTGGAACCTCGACTGAGGAGGTACTAAAAAAAGTACCTGTTAGCAGGTACCAGGTACTTTTTTTCGTAATGGAAAACCAAAAAAGTAGAGTCAAGTCGAGCAGGTACCATGTAATGGAAAAGCGCCATTAGAAGGCTCATGATATCCTCTTCTCCTCATCACTTTGCTTCTGCTGTGCTTCTCAGGTGCGTTATCCAGACAGGATAACCTTGATTCGGGGAAACCACGAGTCCCGGCAAATCACCCAGGTCTACGGCTTCTACGATGAGTGCCTCCGCAAGTACGGCTCAGTCACGGTCTGGAGATACTGCACTGAGATATTTGACTACTTGTCCCTTTCCGCTATCATTGATGGCAAGGTGAGATACATTTTGTAGTATTTCAATAAAAATGCATGCTCTAAATTCACAGACTCTAACAGCTGGTTGAGTAACTTCTCAGTTTCCCATATGACATTATATAAGGTCCATCAGTTGGATTAATACGCTCCTCTCTTTCCTTCTTCAGATCTTCTGTGTGCACGGTGGCTTGTCTCCATCCATCCAGACACTGGACCAGATCCGGACCATTGACAGGAAACAGGAAGTTCCCCATGATGGCCCTATGTGTGACCTCCTGTGGTCAGACCCTGAAGGTATACAGGCATCCCGTCGAGCCTTTTAAACACCGAATTGTTAACCAACATGTTTATAAATGGTCAAAGAAACTATTTGACATGATGAAGTGAAAACCTGAAGCACTGATCTTCTCTCCCTCACAGACACCACAGGGTGGGGGGTGAGTCCCAGAGGTGCTGGCTACTTGTTTGGAAGCGACGTAGTGGCCCAATTCAACGCCGCCAACGACATCCACATGATCTGTCGAGCACACCAGCTGGTCATGGAGGGCTACAAGTGGCACTTCAATGAGACGGTGCTCACTGTATGGTCAGCACCCAACTACTGCTACAGGTATGTCGATACAGCAGGGTCTAGAATTTAAACATCAGCATTTAGCCCTTAAAAAAAATCCTAAATTTGCTGAAGTATTGTGTTCCAGGTCTTTAGTAGTAGTAATAATAAACAGGTCTAAATTTTCCTGCGTCCATGTAGCACTACCTCTAATGCACATTGAAATGCTCCCGCATCGCTCAGAATGTTTTTTTTTTTTTTTTTTTTTTTTTTTTATTCCGTGGGGTTGTAGCTCTTTTCTTTCGCCAGTAACTAACTTTCTAACTTGTGGCCTGGGGTGGGTTTTTTTTCTCAAGGAAGTACTGATATCAGTTTATTAGCATTTTAGGCTAAAGCCTATTTTATGCTTCTGCGTCGAATCGACGGTGTAGCCCCGCGACTCATTTAAAAAAGACAGAAAAAAAGACCTTATTAAATCGCTGTACCTGTTTGTTTTTTTTTTTAAGACAAACCACTTTAAGAATGCTTTTGAGTGGAGTTGAGGGCTATGATATATGATGATGCCGTGATTTAATTGCAATGAACGGATATAAAGTAGGCCAAAATAACTACATCATGATGCTGATTTGTAGAAAGTCAGAATTCATACTTTGTCAGATCTGTCTGCAAGATGACAAGCAAGCAACGTTTTAAACTACTTTTACTTTCAAAACTTACTAGGTAGTCTAACTTCCCAGCTTACTTTTCCCAGAGGAAGCTCCTTTTCCGTCCGGTCTCTGTACAAATAATGAGGTACTACTGAGCTCAGGGCGTCTACAGACAGCTACAATAATTTGTTCCTCCGTTTCAGATTCTGAATCTAAAAAACTGACAGGCCTTCGCAACAAAGCGTCACACAAATTTCTCGCTCACGTGAAGGATTCAAATTTTTTTGTGTTCTCTTCATTCGCATCACAAATTTGCTTCTATACGCGTTGCATTGACTTTGTATGTAATCGTGCTGCCAAAAACTTTTTGATGTGAACACGCCATTACAGTAGCTTCACTATTCAAATGACGGTGTCTATGTCGACACCCAGCAAATGCGAAAAAGAATGTTTAGACTTAAACATGTGCTTTTCTCGACAATCTGTGAACATTACCTGTGGAATATTAATATTCTCTATATTTCACTTATTTTAGATACTTCTCAACCGATAATTTGATTTGATTTCATTAGAAGTACTGTTTAATTATAAAGTTGTAAGATGTAGTTTTGGAACTGTACTGATGTTTGTGAATAAACATTACCTTAATTAATGCCAGTGTAGTAAAAGCTAACAGACAAATACTGAAGTCCATTTGTAGGCCTTTATTTGACCCCCACACCATTTACAGTATCTACACAGACGATGACTGAAGATGGCAATCCCAGACATATTGTTGAAAACAATGACATGTTTGTTCCATTCTTCAAAAAGAGTTACCTTTTGATGGCCTGTGAAGAGCGTACAGTATAAACATGAACATCTGACAATGAAAAACTTGATTATCTAGTTCATCAGCATCCGTTAGGGGTTTTTCCATACACACGTTTTGGCTCGGCTTGTATTTCCGTTACGACACGGCCACTCGCTTGAAGGTGTCTCTTAAGTGGCAGTGAGTCGATGCTATCTTAGAAACAGCCTACCGTACGGCTGGACGATATGACGAAAATATGCGATACAGGGCTCCTGACTAACTTTTTTGGTAACACTTTACTTGAAGGTGTCTACATAAGAGTGACATGACACTGTCATGAACCCTAACCTGTCCTGACAAAAACCGAACGACGCTTAATGACAGAAGCATTATGTCATAAATGTTTTATGACTTGTTTATAATGTTTATGACACGTTTATGACAGTGTCATGTCACTCTTATGTAGATACCTTCAAGTAAAGTGTAACCACTTTTTTTACTAGGAGCACTGTAACCCCTTACTAAAAAAAATTATAATTTATAAATTAGCAGAAATTTAGGGTCGCATACCTTCAATCGACACAATTTTTCACATTTTCCCCATTTTAACTGTATTCCTGATAAATGCTTTAAATGTTAAATGTTGCTTAACAAATGCACATTCAGAAATGTAAACAAAATGTCAGTGTACTGTATTATTGCCTCTGCCTCATAGAGGCTCTCCTTCCCTCCTATCTTTTTTTTTTTTTTTTTTTTTTTTTTTTAAACACTGAAATTTCAATCATATCTAAGGTGATTATACTTCCATGGAAAGGGGAGTACGTAACTGTCTAACACCCAGTGTGGGAAATATTGGGTGATGAGGGAGCCAAAGAGAGAGGAGCTCACGACACACAAGCTGCATTTGTTTTTACGACGAAAATAGTTATTTAGCAGCCTGTATGTGTTTTATTTCATAGAAGCAGTCTCCGCTCTCTGCTGACACTCTGCACCCACCTACCTCTCTCACCCAAGTGAGAGAGCGGTACCGCGGCATGTAGCAAATGTCGGAGCTGACCTTAGCATTGATGTAAAAATGCAAATAAATCCGTGAATGCACGGGCAATCAAGTCCCGCAGTTGTGGTGTTGAATCCTGAAAAAAATCCTGTCCTTTTTTGTCGATTTTGTGACGAGACTGAATACTTTAGCACTGCCGAGGTCTTTTCAACACAGCTTCGCCGACCGGAAGTGCACGCAAGCCGGGTTGAGACCGTAAACAACCGTGTGATGAAGAGAGGATGGCTAACGTTAGGCTAAAGGCCCTGACACACCAGCCAGGCGGGCCGACCGTCGGCAGAAAAGCCAGTCGGACTGATCAGTCGGGTCCCGAGGTCCAAAAAATGCCTCAGAACACACTGAGGCGACGCCGACTTGAGCGTACGCTCTGCGCGTGCGCGAAACGTAATACGTCTCCATGACAGACTATCATGGCGGCTTGTTCAGAATACGATCTCATATTGTACTAAAATAGTTCACTGAAACGTGTTTCTGAAAACACTTTAAGCGAGAAATAGGCTGTGCAGTTGCTGAATCTGTCTTCATTTCAGATTGACAAAGGTCAGTTTAAAAGATTTTCGTCAGATTTTGAGCGGCTCATCCGCTCCCCATTTCCGGGTGAGTCCCGACTGCCCTGTCTCCGACTGAACATGTTGGGTCGGCCCAAATGAATGCCGACGGCTCCTCGGACGGCCGACGGCACGGGACACACGGAACAGACTCGAGTTACGGACCTCGCCAGGCGGCCCGACGCCCGATTATCGGGCTGGTGTGTCTTCTCTCTAAGGCTAACTCCTTTTCGGCTATTACTACGCAGCATTTTCCGCGCCAATTTACGGTCTCTAGCAAAACAAAATGGATGAACTTCGGCTGCGGATCACCAGTCGCAAATGTATTATGGACTGTCTTCAACGTCATTATTTTATACAGAAACGTGGTAACAGTGCTGGGTAACAGCAACCGCATGTGCAGACAATGAGCGGGACACCACAAAAGCGAGACACAAGTGTGGATGGACTACAGATGGAAATTAGCCTTTGGGCTACAATCTGGCACTTTTTACGTGTACTTCTGTACATGTTCATCAAATGTGCATTGTCCTGAAATAATAAATAAATAAGATCACAGAGTTATGCAGTTGACTTGCACTATCTCAAAATGTGGTCACAATCTGGAGTTACTTGCAATAAATTAAAAGGTATTAAAGTGTAATCCGTTCTGCTGCTTTCAGTATTCTTTCAAACGCATGAAAGGAAATAATTTCCAAATTTTTTTATTGAACGTATATTGAATTTATTAAGGAAGGGCACAACTAAAAAACGAATGACAGATTTTAAAGTGCAGTTTTCTACTGATATTTTCTTTTACCTAACCCAAGAAATCTCTCTTTCGTGATATGTTGCAGCCTTTTGCGACGTGTTTATTGCGCAAGTTGATATCGTGATGACGATAAACAAAAACCAATATATTATTCAGCCCAAGCCTACAAAACATATTCTTGGTTTACAAGATTGAGCTAGCAAGGCAGTTTTGTCAGTTTGTGGCCATTGCCGAGGTACATAACCCAAGTAACGCATACCCTCTCGTGTAGTATTGGTAAGTAAAATAGAGCAGATATTAAGGATGCAACCTTAACTTCAAACCACAGACATTCAGTAGTAGGTGGGAAAGTACTGAGAGCACAGACACTTTTCTAGAAAACAGCCGTGTATTCTGTAATGTGCAAATACGTGAATGTCCTAACCAGTTCTCCGTCTGTCTCTTGGCAATCAGATGTGGCAACGTGGCGGCCATCTTGGAGCTGGATGAGCATCTACAGCGGGAGTTCATCATATTTGAGGCAGCACCGCAAGAGACCAGAGGCATCCCCTCCAAGAAGCCAGTAGCCGACTATTTCCTGTGAAGTCTTTGAGCGAACAGCCATGACGTGTCGAAATCTCTGGCACCATTTCACAGCAGCAGCAGCCGCCCTCCACCCCGCTGCCGGACGGTCCTGTCAGTCAGAACTCAGGGCAGTTAGACACAAACCCTGCACACAGCTACAGTTTGAAGAGCTGGATTTTTGCCGTACTGCCCAAGGCTGACAGAGCAGTCACTGTGAAGGGTGTAGGGGCGAGGTGGACACTGGACCCATGACTGTCACTTCTCCTCTTTCTCCATTTCTTTCTCAGTCTCTGTAGAAACGACTACTCCGACTTAACCTTCACCAATCTTGTAGTATTTTTCCATGACAACATTGTCATTTAGCTTTAGAAGTATCTGAAGGGTGTTCGATCTCTTCTTTCTTTTCTTTTTCTTTTTTTTTTTTTTTTTTTAAATATGCAGATGTAGGGAGTTTAACTATTTTATCGTTTAAGGAGTTCCTTCAATGCATAAGCTCTCTGTTTTTGATTTTTTATAAATGTTGCTTCCAGGATTAAATGCAAGGTGACGTATTCCCTAACCCCCTTCCCCTCCCATTTGTCACCGGTCATATGCGTCACTATTTAACATAGCCAGTGCTGCTGCTCGGCACCATCACAACTAACTACCAGATATGTACTGACTGCCAACAGGAGTCACTATATTCACTATTGTTTTTCTCTCTTAATTCCTTTTAATCTACAAATCTTTGTAGGTCTGTCAATTTTGATATTGTGAGAATAAAGTTTTTGTATCAATGCTGATTTCTTTTCAGGTGTGATTTTAATTAGACACGCACACTAACCACGGCTATGTATGTAATATACATAGTTGTGTTCAGAATAATAGTGTTTAAAAAAGTGAATAATGCTCAAAATCCTTAGAATAGCTTTTAATTCCATAATATCAATGCATTGGGAACACTGCACATTCAATTCCAAATCAAAACATGACCAGAATTGATCAAGTTTGTGTTATACCTTTACAGAAAGTGAAGAAAAAGGAATATTAGGCTGTTCAAAAAAATAGTTATTTGCATTTTTCTTTACAAACTCAAACATTTACTGTATAAACTGAAAAATGTCTCAAGGGTTTGCTTTACTTTGAATCACTGCACTAATATTTAGTTGTATAATCATTATTTCTGAGAACTGCTTCACATCTGTGTTGCGTGGAGTCGACCAACTTCTGGCACCTGTGAACAGGTATTCCAGCCCAGGACGATTAAACTACATTCCACAATTCCTCTGCATTACTGGGTTTTGCCTCAGAAACAACATTTTTGATGTCACCCCACAAGTTTTCTATGGGATTGAGGTCTGGGGATTGGGCTGGCCACTCCATAACATCAATCTTGTTCATCTGGAACCAAGACTTTGCTCGCTTACTGGTGTGTTTTGGGTCATTGTCTTGTTGAAAGACCCTTTTTAAAGGCATTTCCTCTTCAGCATAAGGCAACATGACCTTTTCATGTATTGAAACTGATCCATGATCCCTGGTATGCGATAAATAGGCCCAACACCACAGTATGAGAAACATCCCCATAACATGATTTTTGCACCACCATGCTTTACTGTCTCCACAGTGTACTGTGGCTTGAATTCAGTGAATGGAGGTCGTCGGACAAACTGTCTGCGGCCCCTAGACCCAAAAAGAACAATTTTGCTCTCATCAGTCCACAGAATGTTGCCCCATTTCTCCTTTGGCCAGTCAATGTGTCCTTTGGCAAATTTCAACCTATTCAGTACATGTCTTTTTTTCAGCAAAGGGACTTTGCAGGGGCTTCTAGCTGATAGCTTTGCTTCACATAGCCTTCTTCTGATCGTAACAGTACTCACAGGTAACTTTAAGTCTTCTTTGATTTTCCTGGAGCTGATCATTGGTTGAGCCTTTGCCATTTTGGCTATTCTTCGATCCATTCGAATGGTAGTTGACCGTTTTTTCCCCACATCGTTCAGGCTTTGGATGCCATTTCAAGGCATTTGAAATCATTTTGGCTGAGCAGCCTAAAATTTTCTGCACTTCTTTATGTTTTCCCTTCTCCAATCAACTTTTTAATCAAAGTCCGCTGTTCCTCAGAGCAATGTCTGGAACGACCCATTTTGCTGAGTATTTCAGTGTGAAATGCACTATAACCAGCATGCACAACATTTGCTTCCTTCCTTCCTTAAATATGGGCCATAACTGACACCTGTTTCTTCACAGAATCAATCACCTCACTAACTGAACACAACACTGCTATTATTTTGAACATGCCCCCTACTTGTACTTGTACTTGTACTCTGAATCTAAACTTTCCCGTTATCTGTGCGGTTTCGACTCCGCCCTGCGGCCCTTTGCTGCATGTCGTTCCCCCTCTCTCTCCCCTTTCAAGTCTTGCTGTCCTGTACAAATAAAGGCCTAAAATGCTCTAAAAAAAATCTTTAAAAAAAGAAGAAAAAAAAAAGCAATCACAGCAGCTGCTGCAAAAGAGAGAGAATTTGCGTGGGAGAAAACTGCTGCTAGAGTAAATGCGCATATTCCAATATAGTGTAGCCTATTAATATCATATATAATCATATGTATAATATTACTGGTGAAATGGTATTGAACCTATAATCTATTTCATTTAGGTGCAATCCAGCAGGCAAAAAAATGTCCTAGGCCTACTAATCCCATTCTGAGACTGCAGCACCATTATTAACAGAATTATAATTCATAATCTTTTATTTCAAAGGGTTTACATTATTCAGCTGCAATACTGTGGAACTCCTTTTTAATGGTTCTTACTGGTTTGTGTCCAGGGAACACTACAAAAACGTTTAAAAAACGTTTCAGAGCATGTCCACAATGCTTGATGTTAGTGATATGAGGACGGATAAGGTTATGGTAGCATACATAACTGATAGACTGGGAAGAAAAACGATAGGCTACCACTCAAATAGGAAGTTATCTGGAAATGAAAATGTATCTATAGTCGGGGCATCAATATCATCTCCCGACTTATGTTTAACTCCCTGCGAAGTAGTAGCCTACAGCTTCTTCATCAACGGGATCGTCGACTAAAGGAAATGCCATGTTTTGAGAGAAAAAAAAGTCTTAGTCTTATTAGTCGTTTTATAGTAACATGGTTAATAAACCAACCCTGTTCTTTTTATTCATGCAGATACAGTAACAAACTGCGCTAAAATGCGCCTGATACAGACTGAATGCATGGGTGAGGAAATGAAAGAGGGCTGTCCCCACTAACACAGAACATTTAGGGAACGTTAGTTTCTGGTTCCCTAAAGGTTAGTTCGAACCAGACCAAAAACTAACGTTTAGGGAACTGTCCGAGGAGAGAAACTCGAGGTTTCTTGAAGAAAACCTGTTCCCCACCTGTTTAGGTACTGCGGTCAAGCCAGCCGACACATCGTGAACGACAGTCAAGACAGCCGACCCAGTGTTTTTGCTGTACGTGATTATAATAGCTTTACGGTAATAGCGTCTCAGAACTGATTTCAAAATAAAAGCATTCGTCTGATACATAGCGAGAGACAGTCATTGAAAGCTAATACCGTCAAAGGAAATGTCTGACAAGGCCCTGTTTCCACACACTAATTTCACTTCAGGGTAATATTAGACGTACACCGCCTCATATTGCCACCCAGGAAGTTTCAAGTCATTCTGGTGTACAGTTTCAAAATAAAAGCCCACCAAAGATTCAAATATGAGAATAATTATATATGATTAATATATAAATTCCACTTCAGGGTTATAGTACACGCCCCATTAAGTATCAAGACATTCTGATGTGTAGTTTCAAAATAAAAGCCAGTCAAAGCCTCAAATATGACAATAATTATATAATGATTTGGGATTCAATTTAAAAGGAAACGCCCTGTTATCAAAGGATAATTCCACTTCAGGGTCATAGTACACGACCCCATGGTGTGACCCATTAAGTATCAAGACATTCTGATGTGTAGTTTCAAAATAAAAGCCAGTCAAAGTCACAAATATGCGACTGATTATATAATTATTTTGGATTCAATTTTAAAGGAAACGCCCTGTTATCAAAAGATAATTCCACTTCAGGGTTATAGTACACGACCCCATGGTGTGACCCATTAAGTATCAAGACATTCTGATGTGTAGTTTCAAAATAAAAGCCCGTCAAAGCCTCAAATATGCGACTAATTATATAATGATTTGGGATTAAATTTTAAAGGAAACGCCCTGTTATCAAAGGATAATTCCACTTCAGGCTTGTAGTACACGACCCCATGGTGTGACCCATTAAGTATCAAGACATTCTGATGTGTAGTTTCAAAATAAAAGCCAGTCAAAGCCTCAAATATGACAATAATTATATAATGATTTGGGATTCAATTTAAAAGGAAACGCCCTGTTATCAAAGGATAATTCCACTTCAGGGTCATAGTACACGACCCCATGGTGTGACCCATTAAGTATCAAGACATTCTGATGTGTAGTTTCAAAATAAAAGCCAGTCAAAGTCACAAATATGCGACTGATTATATAATTATTTTGGATTCAATTTTAAAGGAAACGCCCTGTTCAGGGTTATAATACTCGACCCCATGGTGTGACCCATTAAGTATCAAGACATTCTGATGTACAGTTCCATGCGTTTCCTTTTAAATTGAATCCCAAATCATTATATAATTAGTCGCATATTTGAGGCTTTGACGGGCTTTTATTTTGAAACTACACATCAGAATGTCTTGATACTTAATGGGTCACACCATGGGGTCGTGTACTATAACCCTGAAGTGGAATTATCTTTTGATAACAGGGCGTTTCCTTTAAAATTGAATCCAAAATAATTATATAATCAGTCGCATATTTGTGACTTTGACTGGCTTTTATTTTGAAACTACACATCAGAATGTCTTGATACTTAATGGGTCACACCATGGGGTCGTGTACTATAACCCTGAAGTGGAATTATCCTTTGATAACAGGGCGTTTCCTTTTAAATTGAATCCCAAATCATTATATAATTAGTCGCATATTTGAGGCTTTGACGGGCTTTTATTTTGAAACTACACATCAGAATGTCTTGATACTTAATGGGTCACACCATGGGGTCGTGTACTATGACCCTGAAGTGGAATTATCTTTTGATAACAGGGCGTTTCCTTTAAAATTGAATCCAAAATAATTATATAATCAGTCGCATATTTGTGACTTTGACTGGCTTTTATTTTGAAACTACACATCAGAATGTCTTGATACTTAATGGGTCACACCATGGGGTCGTGTACTACAAGCCTGAAGTGGAATTATCCTTTGATAACAGGGCGTTTCCTTTTAAATTGAATCGAAAATCATTATATAATTATTGTCATATTTGTGACTTTGACTGGCTTTTATTTTGAAACTACACATCAGAATGTCTTGATACTTAATGGGTCACACCATGGGGTCGTGTACTATAACCCTGAAGTGAAATTAGTGTGTGGAAACAGGGCCTTGTCAGACATTTCCTTTGACGGTATTAGCTTTCAATGACTGTCTCTCGCTATGTATCAGACGAATGCTTTTATTTTGAAATCAGTTCTGAGACGCTATTACCGTAAAGCTATTATAATCACGTACAGCAAAAAAACTGGGTCGGCTGTCTTGACTGTCGTTCACGATGTGTCGGCTGGCTTGACCGCAGTGTTTAGGTTCACAGTTAAGTTATCTCAATTTCTGAAACAGAAAACCCAGAGTTTCCCTCAGCTCAGGGTTAACAAACTCAGAGTTTTCACTAAACCTGTTTTCTGAAACGGGTTCCTGCTCTGGTCGATCCGGTTCCGTGTGTTTTTTTTTTTTGTCTCATTGTCAGCTTATCTGAATGAGTTCTCTTCTCTCTCTTAATTCAACTACTTTCAAATCAATTCCAATGGGCTTTATTGGCATGGGAAACAGACGTTATATTGTCAAAGCAAGGGTGACAAAAAAAACAAAATGCACAGTAAAGTAGCCTAAAGATGTAAGGGCAGGCTCCAAAGCCGCCCACTATGCTGTTACGTAACATCAGGTGCTGAGGGGGAAGCGGAACTACTAGTTTACTACTAGTTTCTTCGGCGCAGCAGCTACGGGATACTATACCAACAGGTAACGTACAGACTCAACTCTGCATTATGTTTTTTCTTCATATCTTGTCATGTTCTGTTCTGTTTACACCTTTGTATACAGTCGGTTTGCACACAGAACAGAACATGACATAGCCTACTACTAGGCTACTAACGGTAACGTTAGAAAGTGTTAGTAGACAGTTTCTGTGAACTCCAGAGTGTATGAGATGGACTTACCTTAACGTTAGTTAACAGTTAGGGAATACGTACGGCCAAGCACGGTTCAGTTGGCTCAGTCCTCCGGCTGCTCCGGTTTCGTCCCACCGTGAAGACATGCATGCTAGCTAATTAGGACTATAGTAGAAAATTAGCTGACTGGCTAACACTGGCGCATTTACAGAAATGTTGATTAATGTGCATTGTCCTAATCAAATAAACATACAAATTTAAACTTACTGTACGTTGCCAACGTTACACATGCGCTTTTGTTTGGTCTGCTTTTATCATATAAACCGTGGGTCAGCAGTTATTTGCACTGGCCCGTTTAAAACTAACTTAACTCGATCGTTCCCAGTATTTTTTTTTTATTTTATTTTTTTTAGCTTTTTCGCAGGATCATTATTTCGTGGATCATTAAAGCCAAACACCTGAAGACCTCTGATAAAAACAGTAAGAACTTCTGGTAAATTCGGCGTACAGGTTTTTTTTGCTAATGTGTCCTCTCCGTTGCGAAATATTGCGAAATGACTTCAGGTGCTTTTCGAAAATCCATTAACGTTAGTGGTCAGTGAATCATCCGATCGTTCAGTTATTACATTCCATTTCATATTTCGTTTTTCTTTTCTTGTTTTTGGTCTTAACATGGGTACGCCTAATTAACAAGGAACCCAAAGCCATAGAGCAAGTCTTTGGAGCAGATTCACAATTCTTCTGTTATTTTGTTTCTACTTCTGTTCATTTTTTTGTATAAAATATTGACGAATAGTCTCCGTGACATCACCCTCAAAGGGCCAAAATGAAGTTCACAGAAAAATACTCATCAGTTTTTTTTTTCTTCTGCTCATAAGTTTATTCTCATTCTAATGGATACATTTCATATCCATAAATGTAAATTCACAGGGAGAAAACCAATGCTTTATTGCCTTTGGCAATGAGTTAAAACAATAAATCCATTCATCGCTCTTAAAAAGGAAATTAATTAAAACTGTAACACCTTGTACTGTTAAGAATTGATATCGTTGTATGTCGTCTAGTGTTAAAACTGTGACATGAAAGTTTTTTTGCTGTTGTACATGTCCTGGACAAGATAGCCGTAGAGAAAAAAATCAAGGGCCCATATCTAGAAATGGGTCTACGGCTCCTGGCATGGATGGACCTCTGGATGCAGTGTTCATTCCTAGAGTTTCTCAGTAGCGCATGAAGCCATCACGGAGCCAAAAATGACCCAAATGAAAGGCGTTGCTTCCACACTGAGTGGCCCATAGAGCAGGCGCCCTAGAGACTTCCGTCGACCGAGCTGGCTGCTTACGGGTTAGCGCTCTGCTTACTTTATTCGTGTGGCTCTAGTATTTGTTATTCTAGACTTTCCAAATGTTATCGGACAGTATGGATCAAATTATAATCGTAAAATGAGTGAATTCACCGGGGTTGTAACGCTCAAAATGTATCCAGTGATTTAAAGACCTCTCTTTTGCCATCTAAGTCAACAGGAAATGTTTTTATTTTTGCGACAGAGAGCATCATGTGACGGGCCGGGAGTTGCAATTCCAATGTTTTGCCACTTCAATTGGCTTTAAAGTCCGGTGCACTTCATGAGGGCCCTGCTCCCAGTGGCTCTGGCCGTCACCATCCTAGCAGTGCCTGGCGATGGGGCGGCAAAAACCGCAGGTCTTTCCATTTATTGTGAATGGGGGTATTGCGTTTAGGCTGCGGCGGTGTTTGCCTTACAAAATGCAGATGAGCCTGCGGCAAAAAAGTTGAGACAGAATAAACTTCTGGAGAAAAGCAACCTGATGTCAAGCTGGTGGCCTAGGGTTTAAGGAAGCGAGTTTGGGACCGGGAGGTTGCCGGCTCAATCCCGGCAGGATAAAATCTGGGTGGGGAAAGTGAAAGAGCAGCGCTTGTCCCTCCCTCATTCCCACCACTGAGGTGCCCTTGAGCAAGGCCCTTAACCCTAACTGCTCCAGTGGAGCTCAGTGGCCAGCAGATCAGACTGTATGGATGTGTGAATGTGACAGGTCGTTGCAAAATTTAAATTTTGGATTGGTTTAGTGGCAATCTGCCCACAAAAAATGCCTCTGGAGGGAATTTGAAACCATTTCGAACACTTGCTGGTGCTAATAATGAGGTCCGCCATCGTCTTAAGGTTAACCTTTTATTTTATAAATGCATTTAATAACACCTACAAAAAGACCGACTGTGAAAGATTAACAACGAGCAGACGAGATCTAAAAACATCACTCGCACACAGCTGAGGTTGAAAAACTGTGTGGCTTCCCAGATCCTATTTCCCCCTTCCCCTTCTCACCTGTGATTCCCTGAAAATCCCCGGAAAATAGGCAGGATGTGATGTCAGGAGAAAGGCTGCTCAGTGTGTGTGTGTGTGTGTGTGTGTGTGTGTGTGTGTGTGTGTTCTGTAGGTCTCATAGTATACTGGATCACTGTCAACAAAACTGTAAACTCAACAAAAAAAGAATACTGTTTTAATGCATTAAACATTATTTACGTGCCTTTCACTCCTACATAGGCTACATAACAGGTAGGCCTACAGTCTGTCTGTCATCACTGATTTAACCTTATTACCCTGATATCCTTTTCCAACATTTTCTTTTTCCTAATTCCTTAAAATGTACCTTCATTTTCAATTTAAAATATGCTCAACACATTTTCTTTGAATCTTTGTACTCATGCAAGGTAAGCGCACGCCGCAGATCAGACTGCGCATGTGCACAAAACAAAATAACCGATGAACAGAATTAGGACTTGTTTTTTGGGTTTTCGTTTCCCTGTTTATCAGATTACCCATTTCAAGACAATAACAAAACATGCAGTCTTTGTCCTTTTTTTCAAATGTGGGGTTTTCTTTTACTCGTTTTCAAGTTATCAGAAAGGTGAGATTTGTTTCTTTGTATGTTCCAGGTGACAGGATGGACACCCAGAGGCAGGTTGTGGACAGGTTGCGGTCAGCGTTTCGTTCAGGCATCACAATACCGGAGCAGTTTCGTCAAACCCAGCTGACCATGCTTATGGCCATGATCCAAGATAATGAGGAACAGATTTTAAATGCACTGCACAAAGACCTCGCAAAGGTACAAGACGGTGCTCACGTGTCACACTCGCACACACTACCTCACTACTTCATACGCAAACCCAAAGGCCTCGCAGCATGACACTGATACAGCAGTTCTGTCTAGCCCAGGGGTGTCAAACTCATTTTAGTTCATGGGCCACATACCCCTAATTTGATCTCAAGTGCGACGGACCAGTAAACCACTCCAGAAAGATCAGAAACTTTCTCTGCCACAGAGTTTCTTGTCATTTGATGTTGGCAAATGCAAGTTGCATCTGCTACGAGAGCGTTCTAAGGCCATTGTCGGAGAAAAAAAATTATGTTACGGACCTGGGAGAGGGGTAATATTCTGAAAAAAAAAAATATCATAATTTCTAAGCTTAAAGTCGTAAATTTATGGAACAAGAAATCAGATATTCTCTGAGGATTAAAGTGGTAAATTTGGAATTGGAATTATTTACTTAACTGCAATGTTCACACTTTGCAAAGTCATCCAGTGGGCCTGATTGGACCATTTGGCGGGCCGGGTCTAGCCCTATCCGTCCTGATGATGGTGAAATTGAACAGCCCCCAACAAAGTTGTCTGAAAGTAAAAGTTACTAAACATTTTCACTTCTTCAAGAACAATTCTACATATTTAATTTATCTGACTCATTTCATAATATAAATAATGGTGAAAGTTAAGACTGCTTAAAAATTCAGTATCTGTCTCCAGTTATTTTTTTTGTGATAAGTTCATACAAAACATTTTGTACAAATATGAACTACCTTTTCCAACTGATTATTTAATTTGTAAGTTTTAGGCACACGCGCATGGTTGCATGCACACCTGCACACATGCAGGGTGTTTTTAAAGCACACTAATCATTTTTGTGTCTGCTACAATTCATTAAGCACTAACCTGCCTTTCTTACTGTTCTTGCACCACAGCCAAAATTTGAGGCCATTATGTCGGAGATTGATATTGCGATCAATGAGCTGCACTACGCCATCGCTAACCTCACAAGCTGGATGAAGCCAGAGTATGCCGGCACAAACCTGGTAGGTTTACCAATGCTTTATCAAAACTGGCTGTTGCGTATATTTCTGTTTACATTAAAGGGTTCAGCAAGTTATACAATAATCTGTTATTTTTTCATTTAGTGTAGAAATGTTAAATATGACTAGTACATGTCTTGAAGTAAAGGTTGCTAACCGGAAACGAAACAAGTCGCTTTGGCCATCTTACCTCATCTACGTGAGAAAAATGGAGAGAGGTCTTCACGAGTTTGGTTGAACAGTTAAAGCTAGCGTAAAAACCTTTTATTGTGCAATTGAGGACGTTTTTTGACAAATTTAGCTGTTTCCATTTAGCTTTTCTGATGCGATACAAAAAAATGGGTGAATAGAAGCTGTCATTCCAACTTTCGTTCTGTATATTCATACTGTCATTCCATATATTCAAACTTTCATTCTATATATTCCCACTGTCACTCCATATATTCAAACTTCCATTTGGATATTCCTACTGTTATTCCATATATTCAAACTTTTGTTCTGTATATTCAGTGTCATTCCATATATTCAAACTTTTGTTCTGTATATTCCTACTGTCATTCCATATATTCACGTTTCATTCCATATATATTCAGACTTTCATTCAATTTTCATGTCAATTTCCAGGCCACAAAGCTTGATGACTGTTCTGTGCGGAGGGAACCATTAGGAGTTGTGTTGATCATTGGGGCGTGGAACTATCCCCTGCAACTCCTTATCTTACCTTTGATTGGAGCCATTGCTGCAGGTATCATCCACATCCATATCACCACCAGAGTATACACTATATTGACTCAGTATGTTTGTGTGACAATAAAACAACAAACAAATGGCAATGTGTAATGTTAAAGGGGTCAATCAGGTAAGGAACCCACAGAGAACAATTGTCAACTCTGCAGTACTCTTCAGCTCCATGGAGCTTTGGAGCCTCATTCGTTTGTTGATTTGGTGTTCCTGTCTGCAAACTCAACTCAACAACATTGATAGAGACCAGAGATAATCCTCGTCGTGTGGCGGTCCGTCCTGTTGTTGTCACCGGCCGTCCTGTTGTTGTCGCTGGCGTGTGGCGTTTAATTTCCCCGTGGCAGTTGGTGAAATGGTAACGGTCAAAATTCGTGACCTGTACACGTATCAATAAATAAAAATAACATGACTATTTACGAACTGGTGTGAGACCGGGTTGTAATATGACAAACCTACGACAAGATGAGACTTTATCCAGTTGAAAAATTATCTTTTAAATTGACGAACATATTTGTAATCCATGGCTCAATTCAAACGGGATGAAAAAATAGTTTGTCTCTCTCCGAATTAAGGTCCCATGAGGTCCACCGGAAGGGGAGGAACTTCGCCTCTCTATGATACCAGAGCAGATGGAGAGACAGAGAGCTGTAGCGGAGCCAAAGTAGCGCACTTTATCGGTTAACGTTCAAATAAAACGCAGATGCAGATATTCTGCAAATTGCCAAATAGCGGCCCCGATAATAGGCCAGGGCGATAATCCTTCGATCCCTAGTCTTCACCACCTCCTGAGGGGAAATATCTGTGCTCCACCCCTTTCACATCAAGAAGGCCTAGTCATGTGATCCATTGTAATATAAAAATATTTCTTGGTGCAGCTTCAAGTTGAAGTGGAACGTTTGCTGCTAGGTTAGACTGACTTTATCTTTTAAAATATAATGGAAAGAGACAAGTTTTTTCAAGGGTTTCATTGTATTCACAAGCTGTCTAATTTGATTCTAAATGATGAAGCCAACAAAGTCATGGAATGTGAAGCTGATAAAGGTTGTTCTACAGCCGACTCTTCTCTATCCGATGTCAGCATCTTGGCAGGACATTCTGTTCTTGGAAGGACATTGCGACAAAACAGAACATGTCTTTACTTGATGCCATAGTGGCTAACTCCATTCATTTCCAAATTCTTCTGTCAGAGTAATTATTTAATCTTTTGAATCGGCCAGAAGGACTTCCTTAAACTCTGTTCCAGTTAGACATGTAGTAGTCAAACAGTACCTCGAGCATTCTTTATCAAAAAGCAAGATTAGAGGGCTAAGAGGCTACATTTGGGCTAACAACGGCCTTTAACCTCCTTTTTTTGAAAGATGTGAAAATGTAACTTCTGTCAAGTCTTACCACTGCTGTCTTTTCTGACTGGATGATGACGACGGTGTCTCCAACCAGGAAACTGTGCGGTCATCAAGCCTTCAGAGGTCAGCGCCGCCACAGACAGTCTGATGGCAGAGCTCATCCCCAAATATTTGTCTCAGGTAAATGCAACTTTTGAGTCGTTCTGTTTTTGTGTCTTGTTAAATCTACAAATTCAGTTACAATCCAAAAATTTCTTAATTGCACTTGTGTAAATGTGGTTTATACCCAGAAACTATCCAAGAACACTGGAATCCAGTCAATACAGAACCATTCAGAACCACCATCATGAGCTGGTACATCATTTGTCTGTCTCTAGTGTCATCAGGGTTGGAACCAAGTGAGGTTAGACACAAATAAGCAACACTTTGTTCACAGAACAGACCTGGAAATGTAGACTACATGAAAACGGGCTGAAGAAGTCAAGTTTCTTTTTTACTGTAAAATGTTCCTTGCATGTATCTGACACGAGGCATTGGCTAGTTGTTGTCGGAGCCAAACCGATGCTGGATTATTGAGGCTGATACCCATACTGATATTTGATATTTGAGAGTTGAAAAAACAAAAACAAAAAAACCCAGGGAGGTGCAGAGCAGTGTGAGTTTCGGTGCATGTCCACGTTGCACAACTCTTCTTGAACACCACACTTTTATCACGCCAAAAGAAGGTTGGGTGGTGAGCCAACCCCGATTAAGTCACGGCACCTAAAAACCATTTCATTAACAAAGAAGAGCTGTGTCACATATGTATTTTTAGGGACTTGGTTGTAAAGAACTGTGACCAAGATATGTACCGTGTACTACAAGATATGTAAAAACGTATCGTAAAACTGTTTCTCAATTAAATTACATTTTATTTATACTGTCAAATCACAACTGGAGTTATCTCAGGACACTTTACAGATAGAGTAGGTCTAGACCACACACTATAATTTACAAAGACCCAACAATTTCAGTTTCCCACGAGCAAGCATTTGGTGCGACAATGGCGAGAAAAAAACGTCCATTTTTACGGGCAGAAACCTCAGGCGGACCCAGACTCTTGGTGGGCGGCATCTGCCGCTGCTGGTTGGGACACAGAGGCAGATATACAGAAATACAGTATGATTCATAATAATTATAGCAGTTGGCATGGTGGCACTTAGAGTTACAATACAGGTATGACCTCAATATGGTTTTGACATTACTGTACTCGTGTATCTGACACTTTGACTGAGATAGGACTCTTATATCGGCAGGACTGTTATGCGGTTGTTTCTGGAGGAGCAGAGGAGACCAAGGCACTTGTGCAGAATCGCTTTGACCACATCTTCTACACAGGTAAAAAAAAACACTGCACATCACAGCATTACCGTTGTAGACACAGTATGTGTCCTTTACACCAAAATATCACAACAAGCAATGCCAAGATCCAAAGCATCACTCTGCTTTTAAAAGATGTAGGTTAGTTTATGAAATTATATATTTAGGGTGTGCAAATGTGCAACATAATTACATCTATGCGGCACATTGAATTTCCATGATTTAGAAGTGTTTGTGGGACATGCTAAAATGTAGTAAAAAAAAACATTAGCTTATATTACATTACAGAGCACCGTAACTTCAACATAACACCTTCCGCTTTCTTTGTTGGCATTCTAACCTCCAGTGGATTTCTGAGGACTATGGTTAACTGTATCCTCAGATCTCTGCAGGGTAAATCCAGACAGCTAGCTAGACTATCTGTCCAATCTGAGATTTTCTGTCGCATGACTAAAACTACTTTTGAACTTACACGTTTCACCAAAACAAGTTCCTTCCAGAGGCTATTTTGCAGAGGCACGGTTGCTCCGTGCGGTGCTAAGCGCCGCCCATGATGATTGTGATTGATGATTGGTTTAAAGAAATGCCAATAAACCAGAGCACATTTTTCTCCCATCCCGGAATGCTGTGTGGACTAGCCGGACCCTCCTCCGCAGCGCTGTGGAGGAAGGTCTGGCAATGCGAGACTAGGTGTGAAGTGTATTGAATAGACCGAGGGGGTTTTCTTGCCTTTGAATGCAACTTATCTGTAAGAGTGAGGAAGACTGTGTTTAAAAAAAAAAAAAATTACATATACCTCTTTCCTGCCAGTGACCAGGGTCGGATCAGGGTTATCTGAGCCGTGTTCAACCCTTCTTTTGTCAATTCGCCCAACACCACTCAGTTGTGGTCACGGACTTTGGTGTACTGCTCTTTCTGTGCCTTGAATTTGCTTGTGACCTGTTTCTGTGTACAGCAGATGCCTCTCTCATACAGTCCTGTTAGCCTTGTTACGCTAATGCTCCTCACATACACATCCAGGTCATCTGCCGCTTAATTTCTTCCTCACCACGGACTGCCAGAGGCCCAGAGCTCCCACACCTCGAAATCTTGCCACATATCCATGTTGGTCAAGTAGTTTTCACCTCCACTGTAGCTGTAAACATTCCTGCTGCAATCGCACCGTTTGTTTATGAGCCACAGTAGTCTTGCATTGCCAGACCTTACTCCACAGCGCTAAGGTCTGGCCCCTCCACACATTCACTCCTGGATAGGAGAAATAAACGCTCTGGGTTGTTCGCATTTCTCTCCACTCGCAAAGACGGTGGATCTGCAAAATAGTCTCGGAAAGAAGTTGTTTTAGTTGAAATATTTGCACCGCACTAAAGAAAATGCTACATGCAATATTAAATGAAATGAACTGTTCAAAAGCTACAGTAACATGAACTATTTAAATTAGCTGGATACACTGTTAAACATCATTGGCTCTTACCAGTGTATCGCCGTGTGTATTTTGTCCACAGCAATCCCACCAATCGGTCCCAAAACGGCCCAGTTGGAGAGTAAATGCCGTAAAAATATTCTTTGTAAATGTTAACAATCATTCCCCGAAAAGAACCAAGTAGGCCTGCCTTGTTGCACGATCCAAATTTTCTTCAAAACTTGCCATTTTCAGCGTGTAACGTCCTGTTGCCGTTTCTCAAAGCGACCAGAGTTAAGAACGTAAACGCAAAGAAAGCAGAAGGTGAGGGACATCTGGAACTTCCGGCTGATTCTAAAATAATAGGCATTTTTAGAGACAAAGGAATGTTCCACAAAACATCATTGGTATTTTTTTTGTCCAGTACTGGGACTTCAGGATCCTGATGAACACTTTGGTCCATAGCAAGATATCTTGATTACTTGCAGCCAGATTGTCATCAAATGTAGGAACCACGTTCACGCTCGCGAGAGGACGAATCATTTCCGTTTGCGGACACTTGACTCTTCAGCTCTGTCTTTCAGGTTCTCAGACTGTGGCCCGCAGCATCCTGCGGGCAGCCTCAGACCACCTGACCCCCGTGACGTTGGAACTGGGCGGCAAGTGTCCGTGCTTGATATACGGCCAGGTGAACATGGCCTCCGCCGCTCAGCGCTTGGTGTGGTCAAAGTATTTTAACGCCGGCCAGAGCTGTGCGGCCCCGGACTATGTGCTGTGCTCGCAGGCCACCCGGGACGCCCTGCTGCCTGCACTGCGCCAGACCCTGGAGGACTTCTACGGCAAGGACCCTCAGACCTGTCCTGACGTGTCCCGCATTGTGTCACCCCGACACTGGACGCGACTGATGGACCTGCTCGGCCGGTCCAGAGGCAAGGTTGTTGTGGGAGGAGAGGGAAACCAGGAGGACAAGTACATAGGTGAGTTTACTGGATGAAGAAGAAGACACTCTTCCTTTATATTGCACATTTCAAATATCTTCATCTTTAGTTTTCTGTACTAACTTTGATTTTGCCTTACATTTGCACTATTTAGAATTTATTACTGTATTGTATATATTACTTATCTTTCTTTATCTTATTTGTGCATATTACTTATCTTTTTTATCTTTATTTGTATATATTTCTTATCTTTTCTATTATACTTGTTGTACTTGTCGTTATTGCACCGTGGGTCGGAGAGAAACGTATTCTTAATTGCTCTGTACAGTATGTCTGGCACATATTGCAGAATTGACAATTAAGTTAACTTGACTAATGTAAAGAGCATCAGCGATGCACCAAATGAGCCCAATGACAACGTTCAAAAACTGTAGAATGCATATTTCTATGACCATTTTTAAAAGCACAGCAAAGTACAAGCGTTTGGATAATGTATCTCTATCCAAACCGGCTGATGAACAAACCATAATACTGTATGTTTGTCAGAATGGGTTGGTTGGGTATAGGATAATGGTAAATGCTATAATATAGTGTGTAGGAGTAGCACTAGTAGAGAAGTCAGAAGTGACTCAGTAATGTCAGTTCTATAGCAATATCCACCTTAAGTGACATCAGCAACTGTATTAGCCACCAGGCTACCATGTATTGCATTGAGCAAAGATGAGTTTAATGAATTAGCGTCTCCTTTTTTAAGAGGAAGATTGTGTTTCTTTTTTCAAACGTACGCTCCTACGTATGAAGGTAAATACAAGCTGGACAATTGCCCCATTAACTTACATTGTAGCTTTTTTCGTCGCTGCTGAATGAAGCGATCTCGCTTAATACTGGACCAATGTCAAAGATTGTTGTTCCCATCAGACACTTAGACACAACAACATAGGAAAATAGGGTCCAGGTTGAAAAAAAACGGTAGTTACCCTTTAACTTAAACCTCAGATACAGTGTTCTCCAGTGGCGTTTAGTTGATTTCTACAAGACACCGCAGATAGATGGATAACTAACGCAGCTCATATTTGTTTCTCCTAAATATTTGGGATCATTAAGCACAACACTTAACCATTTCTTAATGTAGCGATGTCTTATGTCAGCTCCCACAGTGGTGGTGGACGTGGCTGAAGACGACGCTCTGATGGAGGAGGAGATCTTCGGCCCCATCCTGCCCATCATCACTGTCGAGTCCCTGCAGGAAGGCATCGACTTTGTCAACCGCAAAGAGAAGCCGCTGGCCCTCTATGTCTTCTCTGAAGAATCCTCCGTAAGAACTCACGACTCTGCAGCCTCCCACAATCATAGCTGTAGACATATGGTCCGGGGGGGGGGGGGGGGGGTTAGGGAAAATTAGTCTGTGTTACCTTTTTTAACAGAAATGTATGCATTTTCCGGACAATTTGATAAACAGAAGATTAATTATGCTTAAGCAAATAAAAACGGCAATTAAAAAAACTGGTTAAAAAAAAAAAAATAACAATCATTTAAATTCTACCGCTAAAATCACCGGGAGCCTGACTCTGGACGATAAAACTGTGATGAGTGCTCGCATTGAAGTTGTATGTTCTGGTTGTTCAACGGTTGTTTGGTAAATTGCTATTCAACACATTCGGACAGGATTTAAATTGCTATTTTTATTCTCAATTCTTGTCATTTTGGTGTGGTGTTTTTTTTTTTTTTTTTGGGGGGGGCGGCAAAAAATTCCTCTATGCAGGAAGAACCCTGATTGTCTTCTATTTCACATCCGGTCGCCCTTCCTCTTTGCAGATAGTAAACGCTGTGCTGGAGAAGACCAGCAGCGGAGGATTCTGCTCCAATGACGGGATCGTCCACATGACCCTGCCAACCCTGCCCTTTGGGGGCGTAGGTAGGTGTGACCCTGCTTTCCAAAGTCCCAAACCCTTTTGGGATTTAGGGGCTCTGTTGGGCGCCATAACAAAATCCGGTTTTGTATCTCTAAAGCCGCCTACACATGATAGGCGGCAAAATCGCTCTGCGCCGGCCGTTCCGTTGATTTCCAACGGGGAGAGCTAGCAGCAACTAGGCGCTGCGCTACCCCCCTGGAGTCGCGCACCGCTCGGAATCGCCGCTGCGCTCAAAGTTCAAATTATTTCAACTTTGACCCAGTTGCCGCTGAAAGCCGCAACCAATTCCAGAACGTTTCTGCGCTGCGCTTTGCCTCTTTGCTCTGCGCCCTACCTCGCGCTTTTTGCCCGTGGATCATGCGTAGGTGGCTTAAAGGTCTTCACACACCGTGGGCTTTTTTTGTTGTTGTAATATTTGTAATGAATTAATGATGACACGTCAAAATAAAGCGGAGGGGTTGGAGTCTCCGGAGCTAACCCCCCATTACTCCACTCAGCAGCCGGGGAAAGGAGACCCGTCTGTAGGAGCCGCAGCATTTATGCTCAAACTGCAGACTCTAGCTACTGTACATTCACCTTCTCTCTCTCGCACTTCACCAGCATCCCTAGGAGAACTTCAAACTGGCCTGCTGTTACACACTTGGATGTTGTAAATCATTTTCCAGGCGTGCATGTCTTTTTTTTTTTTTTTTTTTAAAGATAATTTTTTGGGCTTTTCCGCCTTTAATTTGACAGAACAGCTAGGTGAGAGAGGGGAGAGAGAGGGAAGACATGCAGGAAATGGTCACAGGTCGGATTTGAAAACTGGACCTCTGCGTCGAGGCATAGACCTCTCAGTATATGTGCGCCTGCTCTACCCACTGAGCCAACCTGGCCATGTGCATGTTTTTTTTTATTTTTTTTAATGTTTATTCTAAATAACTTTTCCGTCACATTACATTATTGATATCCACTATCAAATGTATGTTTGTTTCACATCTGCATTAGTACACTATCACCTTAGCAACTACTACGCTCACCTGTAATCACAGAACACACGCATATCAGCCTCATTCACGGCTGCACTAATTCAGGATTTATTACAGTGTTTACTGAATTGTGCAGGACCCGTCATAGCTGCCCACAGTGCCTGTGCCTTTGTACTCACCCATACCTCATGCATACTGTCCCAGTGTTATTGAATAAGTATTTATTGTGTGAGCTATTGAAGGAGTAGAACACACATTAACATAATTTTTAGAAAGAAATTTGCCAATATTACTATACTAAGTCGGGCGATTCTAGGATCAGACCTTTAGGGGGGCTCAGCCCCTGATGAGAATGTGACACGGATACAGCGCCTTGCCAAAGTGTTAAAACTTCATCTTTACGTTACATGTCATTTAGCTGACGCTTTTTATCCAAGGCGACGTACAATTGCTATATATATCAGAGGTCGCACGTCTCTGGAGCAACTAGGGGTTATGTGCCTTGCTCAGGGACACGTCGGTTGATGTATCACAGTGGGAATTGAACCCAGATCTCCCACACCAAAGGCACGTGTCATTTTCACTGCGCCATCACCACCCCATCATCTATACGCACGTTGACCATTTCACCGTCAGATGAGAAGAGGGTCAACTTTATTATTAGGGTAAGGTTTTCATACAAACTGCACTGTAGTTTCCTCTTTATTCTGCTGCATTTCAACGGAATAGCGTTAAGTTCAGTCAGAGAACATCTTGAGAGAGGCCTTTTTTAAAAGATGCTTTAAAAGTCATGTGTAGCCTGATGGTTATGGTCTTGCCCGCTCCTTCCAGGGGCCAGCGGTTGGGGCAGTTACCACGGCCGCTGGAGCTTCGAGACGTTCAGCCACCGGCGGGCCGTCATGCTGCGCGGCTGGGCTTTGGAGAGACTCAACAGCCTGCGCTACCCACCTTACAGCGAACAGAAACTGAGCTGGCTGCGCTGGACCACCTCGGCCAAGTCCAGCTGCTCTCTCATGTGATGACAGGCAGTGTGTGTGCGTGTGCGTGCAACTGGATGTATGAATGTGAATGTTCAGGAAATTCAACTGGAAATGGGATTAATCATTCTTTTTTTTTTTTTTTTTTAAATCTGTGTTTGTGTATATTACTGGATGTCTGTGCCCCACTTGACTCCTTCTATCTGCTGAAGCAGACCTCTGTGACACTGTACTCCTCTTCCTGTCACCATTGTATTTGGATCTTGTATCTACAGTGCTTTTAGAACATACGCTTAGCTTTTTATTTATTTGGGTTGGCACAACACATGCTATTTTATTGGTAAAGCAAATTAAACTGGCTCAGGTGTGTAGAATGCACGCTTATTTATTATCCTCTCGCACTCAGATTTTGACATGGTGAAACGTAAGTTACAGCGTTTGTTTTTTTTAATAACTTTTGTCATTGTAAGTCTTTTGTATTGTTTTGGTTAATTGGTTTATTTTCTCTTGGTGTCTGCCGGGTTTGAAATGTCTTGTCTGTGTTTTAATACTGTTTTTCATAAAATTCACCCCCTGCATATTATTATAATAATAATAATAATATTGTATACTTTATTAATCCCGCTAGGGGAAATTACAATGTTTTCACTCTGTTGTTATTACACACATTACACACAGGCCTGAATTACACACACATGCTCAGAACCTATACATGCACTAATGGAGAGATGTCAGAGTGAGGGAGCTGCCCATGGAAAGGCGCCCCGAGCAGTTGGGGGTTCGGTGCCTTGCTCAAGAGCACATACTGTATGTAAGAAAGGGGGGAGGCTAGAAATATTTTAACTTCTTTAAAGCCTCTGAACACCCACAGAGGTGATTTCAGTTTTTCTGGCTGATGAAGCTACTCAGGTTGAAGGTGGGCCAGAGCTTTGATGGGAATTTAATAATAAAGTTGTCGTCTGTCCTGCCCTAAACAGGTGCAACAAAGCTGACAAGAGACAATCACTCAGTCTACACACACCACAGAGTCCTGGGAAGAGGTCCAATCAGACAGATTAACTGACAACACGTGCGTGGGCGTTCAGGGCCTTTAAGCACAATCTCATTTGATGCCAGTTTATCCATAAGACAAATGTTAGTGGACATGCAGGTCAGCAGAAACATTTCCTGCCTCAGCTATGACTCTTCAACCAGGAATCGAAAGCTGCGCCGCTTCAGTAACGGCGCCAACCGTAGTGTAACAAGAATATTTGTTTGACTACCGTGTGACTGTGGGTCATGCATTCGTCAACCAAAGTTAAGTAGCCTAGTAAGTAGTTAACATCATAATCCTATCTGTCATTTCTAAGGGTTTCTGAGGCTGAGATGTCAATATGTGTCAATATTTCTTTTTTGTGGTAATATGAATAAATCAAATGAAATTTTAAAGGTCTTTTAAAAGCAGTCACTTCTACCACTATTCAGCTCAACAATGACTTAACATTTTCAGGCCCCAGACACAGATGATTCTGATTGGCTGACTACGCTCTCATCAGTTTCTGCCTTTGTTTCTGATTGGTGTATTGCGGTTACGCTCTTTTTGGCAGTTGGGACCTACTTTTTACGTTTTTTAAGGCTACATTATGTTGTCAAGTGAAAGTTCATTAGACGTCTAGATGCTTCAACAGCATTATAATGAGGATATTTCATTTTTCAAATATTCTTTTAATGACTATGATTCTGGATCAGACCTACTAAATGACTATATTAATATGGAATGTTAATATAAAATCTTGCATTGTACATTTCACTTAAGAAAACAAGTAAAACGTATTAAATATAAGTATTACAGTATCAAAAGTAAAAGGCCCTGTCCATGCAGTATACTTTAGGAAAAAGCAGTGGATGCTCTTCAGGTATCTCACCCAAATGTAAAGCGCTCGTGTTAAAAACAAAATCTGGGGCGCCTGGGTAGCTCAGTCCTCGCCGCAGCAGCCGCGGGTTCAATTCTGACCTGTGGCCCTTTGCTGCATGTCATACCCCCTCTCTGTCCTATCAAATAAAAGGCCTAAAATGCGGTTGGTCGAAGAAGTACTCAATTCTTTTACTAAATTAAAAGTACCAATATCACACTGTGGAAACACTGTTACAAATAAAAAGTCCTGCATTCAAATTGTTTTTTACTTAAAAGTTCAATTAAAGTAAAAGTACTCATTTACAGTGACTTAAACGATATACGTCTCACTTTATTTTACACAGTATTACTCTCCTTTCACGGCTCCCATTTGACGTCTAGATGCGTCAACTGCATTCTAACGAGCAAAACGTGATCTGCAGCCTAAAAAAAAAAACTTGCATTTTCACTTTGTTCCATAATTACATAGGACACCAGGGTGACTGTGCAGCCATTTCAGTTCCTGTGGATGGGATGATCTCAAGATGAATTTGAGACGAAACGGATCAAGAACAAGCAGTCCGTGTTTTGTGAGTTGTGGACATTTTATTAATTACAAATAGGAGTATTCAAATACAGGTCATCTACACTCTTCCAGTGGCCGTCTCTGCACGGAGGTACAGAACGAGATGGCTCCATAGTCTCAAGCAGGCGTCCCCTCCCCCTCCCCTGAATAAGATCATCTACCTTTTATCACGCTGTACTTTCACTCTGCGAGCGCTAACACCAACTCAGCTGAAACTAGGGCTGCACGATAAATCCATTTGTTTTTTTTTAAATTGTCATTGCAATATCAACATTGCGAAGACTGCGACAAATCACAAAAAACACGGAGATGTTTTTAAATTAGTTTAAAGAGTATCTGTATTTTCTACAGATACTGCACTTTAAAATGTCAGTCATTCTTTTCTTAGTGTTACCGTTTATACTCAATCCAATGTTCGATTTGTTCGATAAAAGAACAAGCAACGCCTTGTATTATAGCAGAATACTGAAAGCAGCAGAAAGGCAGAACTGAGAACATTTTAACATCTGTATTCATCGCAAGTAATATCGTTATCGAGATATTCAACGTTATGGCGTATCCCGTATTTTCCTCGTATCGTGCAGCCCTAGCTGGTTTCCTTCAGATGTGAGCAATGACCAACTTCAGCCATCGCTTCTTTGATTTTTTATTTCACCAGAATCTACATCTTAACAGTAATAAAAACAAAAATAAAAAGGTGTAGCAAACATTGGGTTCTCTGTAACATGATGCCTGCGCACGTGTGGAGACGGCTTAGGGGGGGGAAAGAAAAAAAGACATCATGGAGGCGCCCGCCTTGTTCTTCCCAAACTGTCAGGTATCAAACCACCAGCGCTCTGTACTGTTCGTGGCTTCATGGCTCAGGTTTGTATGAGGAGGGGGGGTTTATCCCGGGGAGGGCCTGCGCAGGGGCTGCACACTCTGGCTGTTGGGGGGCGCTGGCTGCTGCCGCCGGCTCTTTCTGCACCAGCTCCGGCTCATCCTGGCCGGCCTGGGGCGGGTGGATCAGGACCTTGTCGATGATACCAAAGTCCTGGGCCTCCATGGGGCCCATGTAGCGATCCCTTTCCATCACACCCTCTATAAGGTAGGACAGAAACGAGAAGAAAAGGGCATCCATTCACTTTCATTGATCAGCTCCTCCTTGCTTTTTTTTTTTTTTTTTTTAAAAAGATAATTTTTAGGCCTTTATTTGATAAGACAGCTTAAGACAGACATCATCAACAGGGGGTCCAGGACCCCAGGGGGGTATTGCTCAGAGTCACCTAATCCTACTCTAACTATTAAGAGTAGGATTGGGCATCGAGACCCGGTTCCAACTTGGAATCATTTCAAAAATTACAAATCCAGTGGAATCGTTTCGAATCCGATCATCGCTTCCAAATTTAAAAAGGTGCTCTAAGCGACGTTGGGTGACGGCACTTCTTGTTGGCGTATTTTCAAACAAAACGAGGCTAGCTTGCCCCTCCCTCCTCTCCCTCCTCCTTCCCCTCCCTTCCGTGCACTAACCCCCCCAACCTCCACCCCCAAATCCTTCTTGTCTGTTATTGGCTGGAACGCTGCAAGCCTGTTTATGCTTGCTGTTGTTGGAATTAATTCATTCAGAGGTGTGTTTTGGCCGTAACATGCAATAAACCAATCAGAGTGCCATCTCCCGTTCCCTTTAAAAGCCAGGCACGTTTGGACCTTGGAGCATTGCTATTATGACGGCGGATTTGCACCGTAATATTTTTATTTGTAATCTTTTGCATCTTTGTGTGCTGCTGCACTTCCCTGTGTGTGTAACAAGCAGGGAAGCTGTGCACGAGCCTAGGCGCATTTTACTTATTCGCTGTTAAAATAACAATGAAATGCTGCGTTATTGACTTTAGACCAGGTTTTTGTTGGTCAATGGCACGATCACTTCCCGCTGCCTCAAGATAGCAACACTTGTGGAATGCACGTGAACACACCTCCCTGTAAGACCAGCACGCCCGTGAGCGGATGCGCAAGTGCATTTGCTATTTAAACGACGCGGCCGCTGGACGGGAAAGTTAAACTAGCAAAGACACTTGCGTCGGGCTTTGCGCTGCGCCGGGTGCCAGATAGGGGCTCAGAGAGCTGGAACCTACCAATGGTTTCCAGCGGCTGGCCAGTGTGTTTGGCGTAGATGACGTTGATCTGTTTCTTCAGCTTCAGGATCTCCTCAGCCTGGATGGCGATGTCTGTGGCCTGGCCCTGGACACACACACACACACACACACAGACACACACACACACACACAGACACACACACACACACACACACACACAGGTTAATATTACCGGTTTCAGTAAAATGATTCCAAGATTTTTATTTGCCATTTGTGCGTACACCAATACAGTCCTGGAGTACGAGTACTACTACTGTAAGCCAGGAGGAGAAGGAGTAGAAGTAATTCATATATACAGGTTATAAACACTATACTAAGGGTAATGGGTGTGTGACAACTGTGGGGGATATTGCATTTGCATTTGAGAATAAATATTGCAAATATTGCACAGTAGTATAGGATGATTGCACCTTTAACCACAGTTAACTGTTCAGTATTTTATTTTCGTTTTTGCCATCAGTCTGACTGTGGCAGGGAAGAAACTGTTATAGAAGCGGGCTTTATGCGTAGTGATACACAGTCTGCTCTGCTGTGTCTGAGTCTGTATGTGCAGTGTTTGTGTCTGAGCAGAGAGAGAGAGAGAGAGGGCTGGATGGAGTGAGTCTCTAACGATGCTCTCTGCTCTTTTCCTGCATCGCTGTTTGTATATTGTGTCCATGGAAGATCGCCTTTACAGGTTTATTATTCCCCTAGTCTATATCCACGACGTTCCACTTCCGGGATTGCTTCCGGTGCCGCGGGAAATCCGGCCGGATGTCCCTCTTTTCGGCCAGATGTCCGTTACCTTCCACTTTCTTTGGGTTGGCGTTTTAAACTTCTGTTGCACGACTAAAACAACTTTTGAACGTACACGTTCCACCAAAACAAGTTCCTTCCCGAGGCTATTCTGCAGCGGCACCGTGGCGCCGTCTGGCACTTAGCGCTGCCCATGACGATTGTGATTGGTTTAAAGAAATGCCAATAAGCCAGAGCACGGTTTTTTTTCTCCCATCCCAGAATGCTGTGTGGACTAGCCAGACCCTCCTCCGCAGCGCTGTGGAGGAAGGTCTGGCAAAGCGAGACTAGTATTCCCCCGTTTCAGTGTAATGATCACCTTTACAGGCTTGGCAACGTTTAGACTCTGGAATCCCACCCCACCCTTGCTTGATTTCAAAACAATATTAAAGGACGTGGGGAGACCCCCTTACCCTGGTGCCTCCTGAAGGTTGGTGAACCATGATGCGGGCGTTGGGCAGTGAATGCCTCATGCCCGGCGTTCCGGCTGCCAGGAGCAAGCTGCCCATACTCGCTGCCTGGCCAACACACCAGGTGGAGATGGGATTAAGGATGTACTGCATGGTGTCGTAAATGGCCAGGCCTGCTGTCACCACACCGCCTTGGGGGACAGGAAAGGGAAAGAAGTGGCATGAATGTACTCATTTTAAAAGGCTCATCATAAGGCCAGATGTTTTTACTCAGGATCAAGATCTAAATTAAAAAGAGAAACTGGTATGGAGACTGTTATTATATTGTACTACTCAAGAAGAAACTGTTATAGAACCGGTCGTTATGTGTAGTGATACACAGTCTGCTCTGCTGTGTCTGAGTCTGTATGTGCAGTGTTTGTGTCTGAGCAGAGAGTGGTCTGGGTGGAGCGAGTCTACCGTATATCCTCGACGTTCCACTTCCAGGACTGCTCCGTTGCCGACGGAAATTCCGCCGGATTTCACTTTTTTCGCCCGGAGGTCTGTTACCTTGCGCATTCTTTGTGTTGGCGTTCTAAACTCCGGTGGATTTCTGAGGACTATGGTTAACTGCTCCTCAGATCTCTGCAGGGTAAATCCAGACAGCTAGCTAGACTATCTGTCCAATCTGAGTTTTCTGTTGCACGACTAAAAACTACTTTTGAACGTACACATGTTCCACCAAAACAAGTTCCTTCCAGAGGCTGTTATGCAGCGGCTCCCTGCGGAGCTTAGCACCGCCCAAGACGATTGTGATTGGTTTAAAGAAATGCCAATGAATGTTGTGTGGACTAGCCAGACCCTCCTCCGCAGCGCAGTGGAGGAAGGTCTGGCAATGCGAGACTACACTCAAAGATAATTAGGCCATAATGAAATGCTAAAAAGGAAATTGTGATATTATGAAACGGCAATTAGGCCTGTGTTTCGACGTTGTGTGTTCATTTTCGAAAACAAAATCAAGCCTCCTTCTACATTAATTATAACTGTCTAGAACATGTTATTGGTAACTCGTGGCAATACAGAGAACTGAAAAATGTAAAAGGTTAAATGTAAAAGCTGAAGTTGAAATGTGCAATGGAAAAAGGAAAAGGAAAACATACATAGGACAACTGAAAATGATCATTAAGATTTAAGGTTCTCTTATTGTTTTTCCAACCTTCTTCTATTTTGATTTGTACATTTCTGACATGCATAGTAGTTTGTGCTAGTGTCCGTTTCAGGATGTTTCCAGCACTTCACTGATGTCTCACCAGGACTGTTGATGTACATGTGGATGGGCTTGTTGTTGCTTTCTGACTGTAGGAAGAGCAGCTGGGCGATAACCAGACTAGCCACAGTGTCATCGATCTGAGTGAGGAAGGAACGAAAGAGCCAGAATATAAAATCACATTGAGAAAAAAAAAAAATAAGTTCACTCTCGTTTACATTCAGGCAGACACTTACAGGACCCATTACACAAATGATTCTCTCTCTCAGGAGGCGGGAATAGATGTCATATGCTCTTTCTCCTCTCCCCTAGAAAACAACAACAAAAAGGCAGAATTTATTTGAACTTATAGAACACCAATAAAACAATTCTATGTAGGTTTCCACATTGTATTTGGTTAATTTCTGTACATTAAAGCTTTAGAGCGTAACTTTTTGATAATAAAGAACGTCTGTTACATTCAAGCCATTGCCAAATGAGTTGCTACAAAGCTAATTAAGACTATCAGCTCCACACAACTCTCTCTGTATTTCTCAGTATGGCTATGTTCAGAAGATTGTGTCGTCCGGTGACTTTCCCACGCAGAAACTCGATTGAAGATAACAACCTCTTCTGAAGAGTCCATCGTGTTATTTTAATCCTCCGTGTCCTCCTTGGCTACTAGCAACTGCGTGGAAGAGGGGTGGGGGTGGTGCGGGATCATAGAAGGCTTGTGTCATGTGGACGCGCCGACAGTTTTGTTGTCATTACTTAGAATTCCTCATGGGGGGGGCGACAGAAACTACGCGCTATAGCTATTATGAAATGATTTAAACCTACTTTGGGTTGAGATAGATTTCACTCTGACTTCTGAAGCCTTTGCGCTGCAAACAGTGACTACATTTGAACTGTCCTCTTTGTTTACATGTTTTTTTCTCCTCATCAAGGCAATGACTGTTGGCCGCCGGTAACTGAGAAATACAGCGGCGTTGCTTCCTGTCGTAGGTTAGCTATCAGTTGATTTTCATAGTGTTATGAGATTAACTGAGAGGCTGTGAATCAGTCTACATACTTGGTACACTTTGGAAGTAAATATCCATTAAATATGTCATGTCCCACAAGTATACTAATATATAAAAATATCTTATACGTTTTTTACAGCAAATGATACAATAGGCTAGAGGTGCAACGATGAATCGATGAATCGATTAGTTGTCAACTATTAAATTAATCGCCAACTATTTTGATAATCGATTAATCGTTTGAGTCATTTTTTTATTAAAAAAAATAAGATTTCTCTGATTCCAGCTTGTTAAATGTGAGTATATTCTAGTTTCTTCTCTCCTCTGTGAGAGTAAAATGAATATCTTTTGAGTTTTGGACAAAACAAGACATTTGAGGACGTCCTCTTAGGCTTTGGGAAACACTGATCCACATTTTCATAGATCAAACAACTAATCGATTAATTGAGAAAATAATCAACAGATTAATCGACTATGAAAATAATCGTTAGTTGCAGCCCTACAATAGGCTGTCCGACATCAACCAAATAAACTGATTTTTTGTGTGTGTTATCAACAGTACCACCAGTCATGCTCTTTTCCTAGCTGTGAGAAGCTCCTCTATGTCTTCCGTGCATTGTTTTGTGGGACAATAGTGTAGTGCAGTTTTTAATCTGCATACTGATAGTTTGAGTATACCTTTGTCATTTACTCCCCTCCCCCCCTTCTCTTTTCTTTGTGAGGTGGCTGTCATTACTCATGCTAAATACACAGTCCTTCTGTTTGTTCCAAGCAAACAATAAAATGTAAAAAGAGTGTTTCCCAGTTTCCCTACCAAAGAACAGCACAATGCCAAAGCATTAGTGTGTTTTTTTTTTTTCAAATTGTGGATGGGCTCGTCTTGTGTGTAGATTTCTCACCAGTTTCAGGATTCAGGAACTTAAGGTCTTAAAGGGTAATTTCTTTTTTTTTTCAACCTGGACCCTATTTTCCTATATTTTTGTGTATAAGTGACTGATGTGAACAACAATCTTTGAAATTGGTCCAATATTCAGCGTGAACGCTGTAACCAGCAGCCGCAGAGCGGGTTGTAACCCTATGGGGCAAACGTGCATCGTCAATTTAGTCCACTAAAAGTGCTGTTTTTGCCATTGACAGGCTCAGTTTATTATTTTAAGTGTCTGACAACATTATGGAAAGGATCCCTTCAGAGATAGACCTTTTAAAAACCTCTTTAAAACCTTTTGTTTATCCAGAAACAGCTCTGAGGTCGCTAGCGCTAAACCCACCAGACTCCTTTTGAAAAAGCAATACTTTTAGCGTGTATAGAGCCAACATATTTTCTCATGCAAATTGGTAAACTAAGTGTTCATTTCAACCAAAACTAGAGTTGTGATGGTTGGAAAAGAGGTAAGACGAACGAAAACGGCTTTTCATAGTTTTATTTTGTTTCTGTCGACTTTGAATGAAGTGTATTTTCCGATGCTAAAATTACTGTTTATTTACATGGAGTCTGGTGGGTTTAGCGAACGCAATTACGCATATGTTATGTTTTAAAAAAGGATCTTACTCTTTAACAGAAAGGTTGACCTCCTTAGAAATCCTTTCCATAATGTTGTCAGACACTTAGAATATTAATCTGAGCCTGTCGGTGGCAAAACGAGCACTTTTGTGTACGTAACTGGAAGGTGCACAACTGCCCCATAACTTACATTGTAGCTTGTTTCGCCGCTGCCGACTGCAGCGATCTCGCTTAATACTGGACCAATGTCAAAGATTGTTGTTCCCATCAGTCACTTAGACACAAAAACAGGAAAGTAGGGTCCAGGTTGAAAAAACCCGAAGTTACCCTTTAATGTGAGGATGGTCTTTGGGCATATGTCTGTATAGAGAAGTCGTTCATAGTGTAGCATTAACACATATGACAACTTTGAACACAGCTCAGCACTTAAAAGTCATCTTACTCACTGTCTGCTCCACAACCATGGGTATAAGAGGACTCCTCCATACAGGACTGTGGTGGATGGACCGGCTGTGTTTCAGCGTCAAGCCTCCGATGTGCAACACTCTCTGAAAGACACAGACATGCAGAACACACACAATGGTTTCTACACTTGTGTTCAACAATTACTAAACACATAAAAAAAAAAAAAGCAAGACAAACAAAACTAAAACATTTATAAACATATGGAAGCGATATACGCATAAACAAGAATACAAATAACTTAGATATAACCTAATGTGTATTTTTGTTTCTTATCATTTTCAGGGATTTCGTAATTTGGAAAACTTAAATGTATTAGAATCTTAACTAAGCATGAATCTGCATTTATTTGGACACACCAAGTCATTTCTTGAGGTTAGTCATAACAAATCTTTTTAAGTTCTGCTTTGAATAATTGTGTACATTTGGATCAATCTAAAATTGTGTTCATAACTTAATAGCCCTCCTCTGTTATCTATTGACAGACCATATGTTTCTTTCCATCCAGTCAGTTGGAAACAAAGGTTAATTTCAAATACATTAGTTGTTCCCCATTGGTTGTATTGTATATATGTATATTGTATATTGTAATAACGATATTAACGTATAAATGTGTCCTGCGTGGGATCAATAAAGCTTATGTTATGTCTTATGTGATGAGAAGTTGTAAGTGTATACCATCTTGTAAAATAACATACTTTGCTTATCCGATTTGCTTAGCTAGCTGTTCAATGTTGAAATGGCAAACTAATAATAAATGTAGTAGCATTTTAGCCTTTCTTTGTTGTTTACCTTTAGGCAGTTCGTCTGTAATGTCGGGTTACATCACGGATGCATTATAAGGTTACATACACTATACAGGATCCACGAAGTTACACAACTAGACTCAGCAACATGCTCAACTGTTGTGGAAAACACACGGATTTTATTTGGCACTGCCCATTGAATATGTCTATAAAACACTGGCATGTTAAGTGTCTTGTGTTTTTGGAAAACACTAACGTTGACGTTACACTCTGGGAGTTTTAGTACCGGGGACAGTGTGCACCTGACAGGGGTGATGATGATGCCATGAAGCAACTTTAAGGTAACGTTACGCGAGCTACTAACGTTAGTTAGCTGATACGCTGTAATAACAACAGTACCCGCCGGTTCCATTTTAAACTAATGTCCAGTATGAGCCCCGCTGACGGGAGGGTTCTCTAAAACGGCTGGTTGTACTCACTTGCAACAGCATTTTGAAGTCTTTTCTTTAGCTACCCCTCTGTGTGACCCCCAGATACACCGGAACCAATTACAACTTCAACTTTGAAACCCTTTCTTCTTCCCTGTAGGGTTAATAGGCGCTTGGTTTTAAAGTGTAGCTATTTCATTACCGCCCTCTACAGGACGTTGTTTTGTATTACATTCTACTGAATACATGGCTTGTACTACTACTACACATAATCACCCTTTCTCCCTACAATACTGAATAGCCTGTGTTACACAAATCAAACATTTTGTGAGCTATTTTGACTGATTGTTGGTTGATATATATAGTTATGGTATGCCGTTTAGGAAATTATATATATATATATATATATATATATATATATATATATATATATATATATATGTGTGTGTAAAGTTTGAATATATTGAATAAAAGTGTGAATATGTGAATGAAAGTGAAAGTCTGAATATATGGAATGAACCTTGAATATATTGAATGAAAGTCTGAATATATTGAATGAACCTTGAATATATTGAATGAAAGTCTGAATATATTGAATAAACCTTGACTATATTGAATGAAAGTCCGAATATATTGAATGAAAGTCTTAATATATTGAATGAAAGTCCGAATATATTGAATGAAAGTCTGAATATATTGAATGAATCTCTGAAAATATTCAGACTTTCATTCAATATATTCAAGGTTCATTCAATATATTCAAAATATAATATATAAACGTATATATATATATATATATATATATATATATATATATATATATATATATATATAATTTCCTAAACGGCATGCCATAGTTTGTATATTATATAATATATACATTTCAAATTCAGTGTATAATTATTTTGTGTGGCTGCAGTCTTAATCGTGTTATGATTCTCTCAGCCTGTTGGGTCCTGGCTAGTTTCTATGGAAACTAACAAAATGTAGGCTATTAAAAGGTTATCAGCATCTATCAACATATAAAGGAATACATAGCCTACAGTTAGTTCAAAAACAATAACAAGTTAAAGGAAAAGTTATAAAGCTTTTAATTTTTTTAGTCTCGTTTTTAATTATTTATATTATATTATATTTAACTATTTGGCAGTAGCCTATACTTATTTGTTGATATTTTCAGTTGTATTTTTGTTTGATAACCTCGTAATTTATTTTATCATTTTATATTTTGTGGCTCCATAAGTTCCTTCCTGTTGTACAATTTACATAAGCTATTAAACATTATGTATGGTGTGGTGAATTTGAAAGAAATGTGGACTTCTATGTTCATAAAAAACAAAACAAAGAAAAAATACCTGGCACAGACAAAACACAGCTGTATAAAAAGAATCATAACTTTTGTCAATCAGACATAAATATATTATCAAATTTCTCCCCTGCTGTTGCTTTTAAGCAACATTTGAATCACCTTGGAGTAGTAATAAAATAACAAAATATTAGTCTAGAAATAGTATTTTTTGACTTTTAAACCTCCAGTATTTATGACACTGAGACTAAACTTGACATATTTTCTTATTTGTTTGAACTGAGCAATGTTTCTTGAACTTATCATGTGAGCAACTATATATTTAGCTCATGACTAGAAAGACAAACAGCCTGGTTGTGCAGAAGACACAGAGAATTCATTATGATTTATTGAGAGTTATTATGATAGTTTTGGACAATGTATTTCCTGCAGTAACAAACTAGCCAACATTCTGCAGACTTAAGGAAGCATATCAAGCACTCAACTTCATGTTTTTACAATAACCATAATAATAATTAAACATTAGTCCATTAGTCATAGTCACAACATACTCCAATGCAGATCATGATTTTACATAGAAAAACATGAGTTTATAAAATATGATGCATAGTTATGTTATTGTGTGTGTGTGTGTGTGTGTGTGTGTGTGTGTGTGTGTGCGCACGCTTGTTTTACTATATTCGTGGGGTCCAAAAACCGGGGAATACAGTATACTTGTGGGGTCTGCATAGCCTTGTGGGGCCCAAAATGCTGGACCCCACAAGTTTAAAGGGCTGTTTGAGGGTTAAGACTTGGTTTTAGGATTAGGGTTAGAATTAGGTTATGGTTAGGGTGAGGGTAAGGGTTAAGGTTAGGCATTTAGTTGTGATGGTCAAGGTTAGGGTAAGGGGCTAGGGAATGCATTATGTCAATGACGGGTCCCCACAAAGATAGTGAAACAAACATATGTATGTGTGTGTGTGTGTGTTTGTTTGTGTGTGTGTGTGTGTGGGGGTGTGGGTGGGGCCAGTAAAAGTGAAGTGAATAGGCTTTTTATTTTGAAGGTTTTGACCGGAAGATGTGTTTTATTCCAGCCCAGAACCGAAACATGAATGTAACTCACTACTTGGTCACTTTCGCTGTCATTTGGACTCAGTCATGTCGAACAATAGCGCCGCCAACAGCAGTTTAGTCCTCGCCCAGAAGGCAGTGAAACAGCTTCGTCTCGAGGCCAGTGTCCGTCGGATAAAGGTAGGATAGGTGTAGCCTACACACAACTCAACACTTCCATTAAACTATACATCAAACCTCTCCTGTGCGCGTGACTCCCGCTCTCACGCGGATCATGAGCTGCAACTAGTTCATTCCTATCCATCACTGTCAATGAACACACATTTGTAGTACAGGCTACCGTCGCACAGTAGTCAGTAGTCAATATTTTCTTGGAGTAGCCTACCTTCATCGACTGGGGTAAAACCATAGCTTTAAAGTTTAAAAAAATGTTTTTTTAGGCTACCTCTGTTCCATTTTACACTGTTTTCCTGTGCGGTTACTACAAACTAGCTTACATTGAAAACGTCTCATATTTTTTTTAAACTCTTGACTATTATCCTCATACTTAAGGAATACACTTTTACATTTAGGTTCATACATAAGTCATGCAAAGGCAAGAGTGTAGGCTACTTGTGGATGGCGTGCAGTGTAGAGCAGACTTTTCTCTGCTAAGTGCAGCACAGTGATCAGCTTTGTTGATTGTGCTGCTGTGTGACTGGTGTGATTGTTGGGGGCTACTTATTTTAGAACAGAAGTCAGACTAAACGTCACGACTTACGTCACTTTCACTTAGGCTACTGTTTACACTTGTGTGTGTGTGTGTGTGTGTGTGTGTGTGTGTGTGTGTGTGTGTGTGTGTGTGTGTGTGTGTGTGTGTGTGTGTGTGAGTGTGTGTGAGTGAGTGTGAGACTACGTTTACCGGTTTTTGCCCTTATTCCGACTAAGCTGTTTATATAGCTAATGAAAGTGAATATTCCACTAATATTCCCGTTTACATGTAGCCGTGCAAAACACGACTTTTAAAATACGAAGTTTTTCCACCGGCGGCGGACTAGTTGGACCGTGGCGAACACAGCGTCCCTCTTTCATTCCTTCAACCAGCTTCTTGAAAAGGTCGGCGATGTTTGCGCATATCCAAAAACCTGTTGATATCCAAGTTTTTGATAATGTTTTAAAGTAGCTGTGTTTCTCCTTCTTATCGGGTCTGCAGCCTTCCAAACTGTTGGCTGGTTGGTATGTGTACAGCAACCATAGCAACGCACAGAGCTGACCATTAGCCTGCAGTAAAAAAAAAACCCGATTGAGACGCATATTCTTTCTGAATGTCCAAAGAATGCCTCTAAAAACCGAATAATAATGGCATATCCCACATGTCTTAATCGGAAAATGCTATAGGCTACTGAGTGTTTCCCAAAGCCCAAGATGATTTTTTTCTCTCCACCATCTCAAAATCAATTAATCATTAATTGTCAAAATAGTTGGCGATTAATTTAATTGTTGACAACTAATCATTGATTCGTCTTAGCAGCTCTACATATATACATTTACATTTCTTTTACATTCTGTTTACATTCAGTTTTATTTATTTAGACATATATTACTTCATATATATATATATATATATATATATATATATATATATATATATATATATATAATATTATTATTATCTTAATGTATTAAGACTACAAAAAGTAAGTTTGGGGTTCAATACAGAAAGTGGTATTATATTTATATACTGTGTGTAAATACATTATTAGAAAAAGGGTACTATATAATAGTATCCCTTTTTTTAATTGGGTGATAAAGGTTGGTACTAGGGTGTACAAGAAACATTGGGTCTCTGACGGATATTCAGAGTTATTGGCTTTGAGAAAGTATTGACCATAATCAGCAACATTTTTGGGGCTATCAGGTCTACTCTGTATTATGGACAGTGTAACTGTGGCTAGCTTTAGTGCTCCTTCTGTAACCAATTGATGTGTGTGTGTTACAGGTCTCTCAGGCTGCTGCAGAACTGAAGACCTTCTGTTTGCAAAATGCCCACAAAGACCCTCTCCTAACTGGGGTGCCCTCCAGCGATAACCCATTCAGGCCTCCCAAGTCATGTGTCCTCCTCTGACGTGTGAGTGTAGCTCTCTTTGCTTCGCTTGAATTGGTCAGATATTTTTAGATTCTTAAATTTGTCTTTTCTGCCCCTCTGATAATTTTTCTATTGTACCTCATGCGACTGCTAAACAACGACTCTGCTGTCTTTTCGAGCACAAGACACAACTCTTGAAGCTAAATGTATTTCTTCTCTTTTCAGGGCTTTGAAGGAGTGCAAAACACTCAAACAGATGCCTATAATGTGGATTTCTGTCATGTGCCTGCTGCCTCGGAAGATAAAGAAGCCAAGAATTCCCCCCCCCCCCCCCCCACACACACACACACACACACACAGGAATGATGCTGACAACTTTCAGCTGAAAACTTGAGTAAATATATATTTTGATGTTATGCTCTTTCAGGAGGTCTATACTATGTTAGATTTACACAACAGGCCTTAATGCTAATTCTGTTTTGATAACCAACTCCGTAACCATATTTTTGACCACTTGTTCACCCCTAATTTTACAATAGAACTACACTTTCTTCACTGGTTGTTATTGTGGAGAAAAGAAATCCTGGAGTTGACGACTGAAAAGCCCTATGAAAGAGATTGGCATGGGGTACTTTCCATAAAATCATCTCTCAATGCAAATCAAACCAGCTATTAGGCTAACTGAAATAAAACCATGCCAATCTCTAGGTATGGTGAAGGGGATGTGATGATGTGGGGCTATTTTAATTCCAAAGACCAAGGGAACTTTATCAGGATACATAGTATCCTGGATCCATGAAATAACTGGCCTTTAAAAATCAAAATCTGCCTGCCTCTATGGGAATTTAACATAGGGGTGTACTTACTTATGGAAGAACATTTATTTATTTACGATACATTACTCATTCACAAAGAAAATTGGTGTCCTTAAAGGTTGGATTTTTCCTCATTTTTTTAATTAAGGCATTAAGATCAATTTCCAAAAGATGATTTTTTTTTTTATTCCTCTTTTTAGTCAACTTTAGTATGGGTTCATAAACTTATGACTGTATTTCTATTTATGAACGTCGCCCAAAGCAGATCTAAAAAAACAACAAAATTGGGTCATTTACATCACCTGCATTGACATTTTCTTTCAAAACAGAAAGCACAGAGAGTTCAAACATCTAAAGGATTCTTTTTAGGTAAACATAGCCTACTCTATAAAGCAACAGAAACCTTTGGTAGGGAAAAGAGGAAGTATGGAAACCTGATAAGCTGTTGAACGTTGATGGGTAATTGCTTATCTTGTTGCTCGCGGTGTGAGCAGAAATCTCATGTCATGTGCACTATTAATCCACCATTAAAAGTTATCATATGTTTGTTTTTGTCACCTGTCTGCGAAGCTGTATCTGGCATGAATGTTTACATCTGAGTTTTTCCTTTTACAAATACCAACAATATTTAACTCTACCTAACTTTAATTTCACTGCAAATTATTAATTTTTTTTCTGGTAAAATAAGATCACATAATTGATGTTACCTTTAAGCGCTCGTTTTTTCCAAGATGTCATTATCTGATATCACATAAGCATACAGTGGAAGCATACTTACCTATGTTTGAAACATAAAGCTGACCTTACTAAAGTACCATTGACAATATCTTCAGGGTGTCCATGTTCTTTGAGTGGAATAAAACATGAATATGTTGTCTTACAATCACAAGCTGAAAATTGGACAGTTAGGAGTAGATAACTGAAAGTAAATGTTTTCTTTTAACAGAAAACCTAGCTTCCTGTTATATTTAAGTGCACATAATGCAATATAAAGAATCCAGCAAGTCTTTTACAATAAATACAATATCATGGTAACATGCCTGCTAACTGTTGACCTTTATACAGTATGTCAGGATTATTTGTTGTTTAAGATGCTACTTAATGCAGCCAATGTATATCATTATAACGCATTACATTCTTACCACAATCATTTTGTCATGTTTTGGTTATTTCTGAGGTTTTTTATCTTTCAATTATTGAAGTAATTTTACACCAACGTTAGGCCTTTATACGTACATATGGTGGATATGGTAGGGTAATACCGGTAATAATTATTTGTGGTGGTGACAAAAGTCGTGACGTATGCCACCTGTGTTTACACAATACCCACTTTAAGCCGCCAGTCGGCGCTGTTGGATTGGCTCGTCGCCGCGTTGATGCCAACTTGCCAAGCCTGCCTCCAGTAGAGAGCAGTGCGTGGTTGGATCTGGATGTGTGCGCCACCGACCTGTCTCTACTTCCTGATCGAAGATGGCGGTCTCGGTGTTTCCCGGCGTGCGGCTCCTCTCCATCGGAGACGCTAATGGAGACATACAGCGACACTCAGAGCAGCAGCCTTTGCGGCTAGAAGTCAAAAGCACCCAAGACGCTGCCCTCATCAATCTCTCCAATGGTGAGTTGACCTTTCTCGCAGCTTATTCGGCCTGTCTTAACTGCCACTGCTAATGCTATGCAGTGCTAATGCTTATACAGCTAATCTGACCATAGGTAGCTTTAGCCACCGATAAGCTAACCCGTCTTGGGAGACCACGTCGCCTCCCACTACTTATCACGAGGGAGCCCTTAAAACTATTGAGGCTCTTAAACCTCAGGCTCTCAGCTCCTGAACAAGTCCACCGCTTTGTAGACCTCGACACAAATATAACGCATGCACCGTAACGTTAGCTGAGTTAGTGACATCCGTAAGCAGGGCAGCTAACGTTAAGTTGTGAGTAGTTTAATGCTAGTTAAACAAAGCCCGGGTTCAGCAGTGTTGCGCTAACGAGCCCCAGAACCTCTCGCATCTAACGTATTTTGCCGTTTACTAACGTTTATTTGGTCACATAATGAAAACAATACAAATTTAGCCTATTTCGGAGTGTTCCAAACAGACCCAGGTAATGTTAATGTTGCTGTTTTAGCTTGTGGATTAGCTTGTCTGGACCGGAGGGCATCACTCCTCCTGACCGCCGTGCACCACGGTGCGGGAGGCTGCCAGTGCTTTAGCGCTACAATTAGCCAATAGCCCGTTTCGTAGCCCAATACAGCGGGTAAGCACACAAACTTATAAAGCTTTTACTTTGTATGTTTTTAAAGCGGTCTTGGCGTTTTAGGTGGCGTAGCGTTACCGGGCCCTCATTACTTATGCATTCATCTTTGTTCTCATTGGAACAATAGCCGGGTGCCCGCCGCCTACTTCCCTCCTGTGTGGAGGCAGCATCAGAGACGCTTCGCTCCTCCGCGGCTTTTCTTATTCAATGGGATGTCCCGCTGAAAAGAAACAGCTGCCCAGGCCTCCTCTGCTGTGATGCTTAAGTTAAAGAAAAGCCCACCGACATACATTATAGACCTAGCACACATTCAAATATGAAGGGAAGGGCCCCTAGAAAAAAAGAAAGCAATATGATACAAAAGGAAAAAGAGTGCAGAAGATGTGCTTACAAATGCAGTGTATAAAGTCGCCGCTAAGAGTTGCATTATCCGTCATGCCATTTCTTGACTGGAAATGCGTTACAAATGTGCTAAAATACTCACCACATCAAAGAGTGTATGTTCAGGAATTGGACAAGGTTGTTGGAAAGTGTCCATTTAGTATGCCACTAAAAAAAGATTAGATAAAATTAACTTTTTTTTAATTTTTTTTTTTTTTTTTTTTTAGATAAGATCAACCTTTATTGATCTCTAGCAGGGAAATTCAAAATTATATTGATATTAAGATAAACTGTCTGCCTTTTAGGCTAGTAGACATGTTCTCTGGTAATGGAGTTAAAATTGTTGATTGCCAAGCTGTCTTTATTAACACCATAAACATTAACATCGAAATTCCCTGTGTGCTAAATATAAGTTAATTAATATCCAGCCATTCAGTTTTCATAATACAGAGTCCTATCTTTATAAACATCTAGTAGATATAAAAAGTCCATAAGTATGGTACACAACTTATGATTTGCATTAAAGTGGATCTGATTTTTAGTGAGTAATATGATAAGAAATTAACATTTAAAATCACCACACTAAAACCCTTTAAAATATAGACTGCAGCTATTCCCAGAGACTGCTCAGTTACGGGCAAAAAAATCATAATCACAATTATTTTTTGTCAATATTGAAATCCCGATTATTTAACATGATTACTCATTGACTTTTGGAAATAAGTTGCATTTATTGAACTTAAAAAAATTTCACTTTCCTTCATACCTTTCCCGTTTTGAACTTTAAGAATTTCCCCATTCAGAACACAAGACAAACAAACGTTCCCTTGCCAAACATAACCTGCAAAACAGTCCTTTTTCTCGATTACAATGTGTAATCATTAGTAGCCGAAATCACGATCGAAAGAAGAAAAACAAAAACATTCTGGCAGTTAAGTTTTCCAGATCACAGAAGTCCCACATGTCAACTGTCAGAGCTAGCAGCAGAAATATTTGTTACTGTAAATGGAGCTTTGAGAAACACAGCATAGATATTAACAACACAGCAACATAACAAGGCCTGTATTACCTTGCTTAATGATCGTTGTTAGTTTATATATGACTCATATGTGTACATTGATCTTTAGTTTTAGTTAGGTTGTTAAGATAAATTCTTCTAACTTGTCATTTTTAGCTGCACGTTTGCAAGTGTATGCATTTTGTGGGAGTGGGAGTGAAGGAGTGCCTTGATTTAAAAAAAAAAAATCACTTCTCCAATCACACACGGATGCTGCAGCTCCTGCTTCTTACACTCTTGTCATGGTCAGGTCTAAATTATATTCAATAAAGCACACATCTACAGCTGTTTATTCAGACTAATGTACGTTGTCACTCTGTTGTTGTGTCCTGTCCAATCGCGTTTGTGTATATGGATGACGTGGAGCAGCAGAACCAGTCGTAGCATGTGTTTGTGTGACCGCTGAGCTGTGACAGTCTCAGTGTGGCTGAGACGGCAACAAAAAAGGCAGTAAGGAGGAAACGGCTTCGTAACAAATAAGTGAAGTTGATCTCGTACAAACATGACAGCGGCACATGACCGCTGCATGAACTCATTTGGTCCAGGTTCACTGCATTGCAGAAGTGAGGGATGGTGTTTTTTCATCAGAACCGAATCTGTGAAGAGAAAATAGCCTGCATCGTCATCAAAAGGGGAAGTCCACTGATTTTACACATATAGGTCAGTTACATTGTCACTAGGGCTGGGGATCGTTCTACAAATATTCAATACTTCTCCCATTTCCTGCATTTCTACATACATTTAGGGACTATGGTGATACAAAATCCAGGAAATAATTAAGTTGATCATAATGATCAATTCTTCCAAAAAGAAAAAAATAAGTACTAAACTACCGGGAGTACGTTTTTAGCATAGGGCACCACACAGATATAACTTTGTGAGGCTTTCGTTCAAAAATGGTTTCTTCTCCAGTTTTTATTCTCTTTGCTGATATTGTTAAGAAATTAGAATCTTAAAAGTATTTGATGACGGGAAAAGGTGACTGCAATAATAACACTGGGCCTCACTCACCAACCATTTCTGACATCCAACAATGTTTTCTTATTTGGGATTTGTTGTGAAGTAAGAACTGACTCTAGGACACACTCCAGAGAACACTCCTGCACTGGGTGACCCGGGGTCCGCTCGGGCTTGGGCCGTTATTTTCCGCCGCATCCTCGGGCCGGGCCAGACCCTTGATCAAGCAAATTATTTTTTTTTTATCCATTATCTTATCCTATTTGGGTGGGGAGATAGCTATGCCATAATCAGAAATATTATAAATATATATATATATGCTATATAAAAGTAACAAATGTGTACAAAAGTTAGGCTGCAGTTACAAAATGCAGCACTTCATGCGCGGAGTCTCCTCCTCTCGCTGATGTAAAGAATAAGAGTTTATTTTTTTAATTTTTTTTTTACGTTTCTTCATTTGGATCCACTTGCGATCCGTTCCATTCTAAACAAACAGCGCAGTTTACATGCTTCGTCCTTGTTGTATTATTCTAAACAGATTTCTGCAGTTCAAACAACTCTGAATTGTAGTTGAGAACGTCAGTTATAATGGCCCACTTATTAAAAAAGTGTCGGGTTTAAATCGGGCTCGGGCTCATAATTACAGTTAATGTGTCAGGCCGGGCTCGGACGCAACGTGCTCGGGCTCGGGTAGGTTCGGGCTTGATTTTTTTGGGCCGATCTAAGCTCTAACTGGGTGACATGTTCCTTCATTACCAATGAACACACACACACACACACACACACACACACACACACACACACACACACACACACACACACACACACACACACACACGTTTGTTTCACTATCTTTGTGGGGACCCGTCATTGACATAATGCATTCCCTAGCCCCTTACCCTAACCTTGACCATCACAACTAAATGCCTAACCTTAACCCTTACCCTCACCCTAACCATAACCTTATTCTAACCCTAATCCTAAAACCAAGTCTTAACCCTCAAACAGACCTTTAACCTTGTGGGGTCCAGCATTTTGGGCCCCACAAGGCTGTGCAGACCCCACAAGTATACTGTATTCCCCGGTTTTTGGACCCCACGAATATAGTAAAACAAGCACACACACACACACACACATGGATTAATCACCAACAAATGTACTATTTCTTTCTGCTTGCGTAAAAACTACAGTGACCAGCTCTTTTAGTAAATTACTTAACCTTTTTTTCAAGATTATTTTTTTGGGCATTTTAGGCCTTTTTTGGTATAGGACAGCTTAGACAGGAGAGAGGGGGAATGACATGCAGCAAAGGGCCGTAGGTCGGAGTCTTTTTTTCTCTTTTCTTTTACAAGCTGTTTAAAAAAAGAAGTATCTTAAGGTCTAGAAGTTGCATATTGATCTGTCGATTCCAGTTATTTTTCGAGCTCTTAAAATATCCCACCCCATAATGTGATGGAGTGGATGGAGTTAAAGAGGCTGAAGCTGCGCTTTATTCTAGCTCTCCCACACAGGAGTGTGTTGAATCTGAAATTGAAATGTCAGGCTAAACATTTGCCTTGCAGCAAGAAAACCGCCTCTTTGGCTGTCGTGCAAAATGCTTAAAAACGACAGAGGCCCCTTTTTTTTTTTTTTAAACTGAAAATGCACATTTTCAAAATCAGTCGTGCCTCCAGAAAGTCAGCCACGTGCCGCTCGTCTTCAGTGCGTTTGTATTACCGAGGCGGTCAAATGTTAAAACCCTAACCCTCGTCAAATTCAAAAATGTATAAATAAAGTTTAAGCAGTTGTTGGCACACAGGTTTTTTTTTTGTTTATAAAAATCCAGTGCCTGCGTGTGTGCAAGTATGTCTCATATTGTTCTAACTTTTTCTTTCCAGGAGAGGAGGCGAGTGTGTTCAAGTGTTCTGTTTCCAGGGAGACAGAGTGCAGCCGCGTGGGGAAGCAGTCGTTCATCATCACGCTGGGCTGCAACAGCGTCCTGCTGCAGTTCTCCTCACCTGCAGGTACACACAGACAACCCCAATACAATACGACTGATGCATGGCTGTACGTAACAACAATAATAATAAAGTTTATTCGTATAGCACGTATCAAAACCAGCGTTGCAACGTGCTTTACAATGGACACACAACGCAACAATAAAAAAAATACACAGTAATGTAAGAAAAACCAGCCAAGCGTAAGAGAAATTAACTTAAAAACAATGGATGATGACAATGGTTGCTTACTCTCAAGTGCAATGTAACTCAGTAGTTAAGTATACAAATACATGTGTGCCAAGTGGGGGCATATATAATGAAAATGAAATCCGTCCCAGTCTCAATTTCACACAATTCACTGACCAGTGTGAGGAGACATGGTCACCAAATACAAACAAAGATTTTCTAAATATGTCAAATAAGAACAGAAGCACTTCAGAGCTGCCCCAAATACACCAACCCTGCGCTGCAGCCTCTGTCAAGATTTTGTGGTCAACTGTATCAAAAGCTGCACCTAAGGATGGAACATTTACCAGTATCGGCAGGTTTTTAAAAGATAATTTGTCCCTTTTTAATTAGCACAGTCTCAGTTCTGTGACGTTGTAAGTGAAGGCGCTGACGCACCAACCCGATCATCAGCCGTCGGACAGTCTGGCGAGGTCGGTGACTCGAGTCTGTTCGGTGTGTTCAGTGCCGTCGTCAGTCAGAGGAGCCGTCGGCTTTAATTTGGGCCGATTTGACTTGTTGAATCGGCCAGTGGGCGGTCGGACTCAATGACCAATCTGATTGGTGGAGTGCTAGCCCTTGACTAGCGAATCTGTGCACTTATGTTAAAACACTTACCAGAAATGACGAGCGGGATGAGCGCGACGAACGCCTCTCAAAATCCGACGACAATCTTTCAAACTGATCTTTGTCGATTAAAAAAAGAAAAGAAAAACAGACAGATTCAGCAACTGCATGGCCTATTTCTCGCTTAAAATGTTTTCAGAATAACGTTTCGGTGAACTATTTTCGTAAAATACGAGATCGTATTCCGAACGAGCCGCCATTATGGTCGGCTTTGAAATTCGGGAGAAGCCAGACCCACGTGACGCGTTCGTCATTTCCGGTTTACGCAGAACGTACGCTCAAGTGCGGCGTCTCTTCGGTGTGTTCCGAGGCACTTTTTGGACCGACGAGAGCCGACTGATCAGTCCGACTGCCTTTTCTGCCGACGGTCGGCCGTCGGGTTGGTGCGTCAGAGCCTTAAGACGCAAAGAGCCAAAATGTGTTCCGCGAATGTAATGTCAGCTGGAAACATCATGATCCAAGGTTAAACAAAAAAACTGCCAATGAAGAAGTCATTTCCTGTGTAACCAATAATGGGAAAAATTGAAGAAAAAAAAAAGAACCCATTAATTTAGTGATTTACAATTTAGGTATATAAATGCCTGCGTTTTTAAATCCTCCGCTCCAGCATGGCATTGGCGTTGTTTTCCCTGTTTATAACCCCACAGTGAGTTTGTTATGTAAGCAGTGAGCCTGTGCTTACCACACACTTGCTATACTTTCCTACATTTATGTGGATTGGAGACTATTGGTTCAAGAACCAGATCAGATATACAGTGTTTGGTGTTTTTTTGTTTTCCCATCGTGAGATATCTCTTTGATTATTATTTGTGGTTGGTTTATGTTTGGAACAATGTGTATATTAATGTTTGGTTGGTTTATTTATTTATTGTGCTGTTGGATGTTGGTGGGTCATGTGGGAACGTTTGGTTTATTGTTAACGTGCCTGAATAGTCCCATTAGGGAGGGATGGATGTTGGAAATGACCAGACACGAAAATAAAAGCGACTTCAATTATTCATTCACATGCAAGTTCAAGCATGAAGTTCAAACATGAAACATAACTGTCGTAATGCTTGTGACTGCACTGTATTGCCATGTAATAGGGTGTCCAGTGTAAAGTATGACCTGTAATTGTCCATGTTTGTGTGTTCGTGTTCCGCTTCAGACTTCCAGTCCTTTTATAACCTCCTGAAGAACAGTCGCGGGCATGTCAACGAGCGCTCGGTCTTCAGCGACAGAACGGAGGACTCCTCTGCTGTACAGTACTTCCAGGTGAGAGGCTCTCAACAAAGGTGTGGACTTTAGGCTCTCTCATACACCCCAGTGCTTTATTTTATCATTTGATGGCAAACGCAGACCAGTCGTCCCGTGATAATTAACCCCACGCTAGTCTCGCATTGGAACCGATCGGAAAGGAGCCAGTTGAGGTGGTCTGGGCTCCTCCCTAGGGAGGTGTTCCAGGCACGTCCAGCTGGGAGGAGGCCTCGGGGAAGACCCAGGACTAGGTGGGGGGATTATATCTCCAACCGGGCCTGGGAACGCCTCGGGATCCCCCAGTCAGAGCTGGTCAATGTGGCTCGGGAAAGGGAAGTTTGGTGTCCCCTGCTGGCGCTGCGGAGGAGGGTCTGGCTAGTCCACACAGCATTCCGGGATGGGAGAAAAACGTGCTCTGATTTATTGGCATTTCTTTAAACCAATCGCAACCATCTTGGGCGCCACGGTGCCGCTGCAAGATAGACTCTGGAAGGAACTTGTTTTGGTGGAACATGTGTACGTTCAAATTAGGGCTGCACAATATATTGTTTTTTTTATCGCGAAAGGCTGCCACATAGACAAAAAAACGGATTTTTTTGTGTTCGTTGGAAGAAAATATCGGTAGAAAACGGCACTTTAAAATGTGACTGTCATTCTTTTAATGGTGCCTTTTTTTTATATTCAATATACGTTCACTTTGTCCATGAAAGAATGTTGGAAATGATTTCCTGTAATTGTTTTAAATACAACAAACAATTTTGTTGAATTGTATAAGAATACTGAAAGCAGCAGTAATGCAAAACTGAGTACATTTTAATATCTGTATTGCGAGTAACATCGTTATCGCGATATTCAACAACGTTATCGCATATTTTCCTCATATCGTGCAGTCCTAAAAAGTCGTTTTAGTCGTGCAACAGAAAACTCAGATTGGACAGATAGTCTAGGTAGCTGTCTGGATTTACCCTGCAGAGATCTGAGGAGCAGTTAACTATAGTCCTCAGAAATCCACTGGAGTTTAGAATTACAACACAAAGAAAGAGGAAGGTAAAGGACAGCTCAAAAGAACAGTATAGCAGCACGCATGTCCATTATTCAGTTCCAGAAGACATATCCAACTTCCAAGTCCAGAAGTCCTGAAATACAATTCTGTCACAGTAACAAGATCTGCTCTGTAAATGGCATGTCCTGTGTTCTCATTTCAGGGATGAAAATGTATACCCTGAAGGAAGACGTTTGTTTGTATGTTGGTCTCATAAAGATGTTCCCTGTCTGTGCATACCAGCGCGTACTATTTGCCTAAAGCCAGTGTCGGTGAAGCTGCTGTCAGCAACACAAAAAGAGCCCCTAGACTTTGAGCACAACGCACATACGTTGTCTCACTAGTGTCTCCTTTTTTTCCAACTTCTTTGAAACAATCACAGAAAGAGTGCCCTCACTAACATCATATTTACAGCCTAGATAGCCAATATAGCTAGTTAGTTGCACATACCTGTACCCGGAAATGTCTGTCCTGGTCCTTATTCTTCACCAATGTCTTTGGTTTGAGCTACAGTTAGCTTACATTACATAGTGTCTCTGTGCCTGCTCTGACCCAGCTGTCAATCAAACAGTAGGCCGCCCACTCAGAGGCTTGGATGTGTTTTTCTTCTTTTATTTACACAAATTATAAACAGTTACACTTGAAAATCCCATTGACCAGAATGATCTGTGCAAAGTCTCGTGTTTGACTTATTGGAATGTGATGATATTTTTGTATGTCCTCACTGAGTCTGCTTGTACGATGTCGACGAAACGTCCTATTGAAAAAAACATCATCGAGGTGTTCGTGTTTTTTGTTTTTCTCTGCAGTTTTATGGCTACCTCTCCCAGCAACAGAACATGATGCAGGACTACGTTCGGACAGGGACTTACCAACGGGCTATTCTCCAGAACCACACTGACTTTAAGGATAAGGTACCCTTATACTACTGGATAGATATAGATTCATCACTTACTTGCACTTACAGTGAGGAAAATAAGTATTTGAACACCCTGCTATTTTGCAAGTTCTCCCACTTAGAAATCATGGAGGGGTCTGAAATTGTCATCGTAGGTGCATGTCCACTGTGAGAGACATAATCTAAAAAAAATAAAATCCAGAAATCACAATGTATGATTTTTTTAACTATTTGTATGATACAGCTGCAAATAAGTATTTGAACACCTGAGAAAATCAATGTTAATATTTGGTACAGTAGCCTTTGTTTGCAAGAGAGGTCAAACGTTTCCTGTAGTTTTTCACCAGGTTTGCACACACTGTAGGAGGGATTTTGGCCCACTCCTCCACACAGATCTTCTCTAGATCAGTCAGGTTTCTGAGCTGTCGCTGAGAAACACGGAGTTTGAGCTCCCTCCAAAGATTCTCTATTGGGTTTAGGTCTGGAGACTGGCTAGGCCACGCCAGAACCTTGATATGCTTCTTACAGAGCCACTCCTTGGTTATCCTGGCTGTGTGCTTCAGGTCATTGTCATGTTGGAAGACCCAGCCTCGACCCATCTTCAATGCTCTAACTGAGGGAAGGAGGTTGTTCCCCAAAATCTCGCAATACATGGCCCCGGTCATCCTCTCCTTAATACAGTGCAGTCGCCCTGTCCCATGTGCAGAAAAACACCCCCAAAGCATGATGCTACCACCCCCATGCTTCACAGTAGGGATGGTGTTCTTGGGATGGTACTCATCATTCTTCTTCCTCCAAACACGGTTAGTGGAATTATGACCAAAAAGTTCCATTTTGGTCTCATCTGACCACATGACTTTCTCCCATGACTCCTCTGGATCATCCAAATGGTCATTGGCAAACTTAAGACGGGCCTTGACATGTGCTGGTTTAAGCAGGGGAACCTTCCGTGCCATGCATGATTTCAAACCATGACGTCTTAGTGTATTACCAACAGTAACCTTGGAAACGGTGGTCCCAGCTCTTTTCAGGTCATTGACCAGCTCCTCCCGTGTAGTTCTGGGCTGATTTCTCACCTTTCTTAGGATCATTGAGACCCCACGAGGTGAGATCTTGCATGGAGCCCCAGTCCGAGGGAGATTGACAGTCATGTTTAGCTTCTTCCATTTTCTAATGATTGCTCCAACAGTGGACCTTTTTTCACCAAGCTGCTTGGCAATTTCCCCGTAGCCCTTTCCAGCCTTGTGGAGGTGTACAATTTTGTCTCTAGTGTCTTTGGACAGCTCTTTGGTCTTGGCCATGTTAGTAGTTGGATTCTTACTGATTGTCTGGGGTGGACAGGTGTCTTTATGCAGCTAATGACCTCAAACAGGGCATCTAATTTAGGATAATAAATGGAGTGGAGGTGGACATTTTAAAGGCAGACTAACAGGTCTTTGAGGGTCAGAATTCTAGCTGATAGACAGGTGTTCAAATACTTATTTGCAGCTGTATCATACAAATAAATAGTTAAAAAATCATATATTGTGATTTTTCTTTTTTAGATTATGTCTCTCACAGTGGACATGTACCTACGATGACAATTTCAGACCCCTCCATGATTTCTAAGTGGGAGAACTTGCAAAATAGCAGGATGTTCAAATACTTATTTTCCTCACTGTAGATTAAGTTAGACTCCAGCCATAACCAGTAGCTAGATATTTGAACATTTCCCTCGCCCTTGGTAAACGCCTAACTGCTGTTTTTTCTTTTTGTTCAAATTTTCAGACTAGGCTAAAATGTGACCAATGCCAAAGAGCAGCTAAAACCCAATTTATATAATACAATGCCCTAATTAGTCTTTAACAATTTACCCTTTTCTAAACTCCTCCCTCAAGCAATTATTGTCCAATCCTAGTACTGTAACAAGGCACGTGGCCTGTCAAGCCGAAGCCAAGGAATGGATTGGTGACCGTTTATCTGCTCTAACGCTAACTGCAAACGTTAAGTCTGGCTAACTAGCTTAACTACAGTAGTGGCCGAGTGTTCCTTCATCCGGTCCAGGGTGCAGGCTAACGCCAGCAGCTCTGTCCTGCTCGAAATCTACACTCTAGTATCCAAAGCCAACGTTGCCATCTAATCCTCATCCTAAAACCCAAACAAGTACGTAAGCTCAGCAGGCAAACAGGGTTACAGTATGTTAGAATCAAATACCAGTGTCCCTACCATACTGATAATGCTAGATATAACTACTATGCTCAGTCTTTTAGCACAATATCAGCTGTTATGTTCATATTTAAGACTGTTTTACATAGTTGTCTATCTATAGTGGGTCAGCTGGAGACGTTCAAAAGTCCGATGACAGCGTTTTCAACCACTCTAATGTTTAGTTTAGACAGAGGTGCTTGTCTTTTCATCTGACAAAGTTGACAGTTGTCAGCTAAAAATGAGAAGCTGCTTCTGCCTCCCTCTGTCTGATAATAATAAAGAAATACTGAGAATATTGATTGTAAATCTGCCATGCGTCAGACGTCCTGTAGCAACGGTAACTAAAGGGGGGTGGGGAGCTTAGCGAACAATCGGTTATCAAAAGACTCATTTTCTGTTTGTTTTTTTTAATAATTTTAATAATAATGTTAAGTCACTGTTTATTTGTCTTTGCTCAGCATAGCCTACCTGTAATGAATCCTGTTCTCTTTTTCTCCAGGTGGTGCTGGATGTTGGCTGTGGCTCGGGGATCCTCTCTTTCTTTGCAGCCCAGGCTGGAGCCAGGAAGGTCTACGCTGTGGAGGCCAGCACCATGGCACAGCACGCCGAGGTACACGCACGCACGCACACACACACACACGGGCTGCACAGTATGAGGAAAATAAGCAATATGCGATAATGTTATTGAAAAGTCCTCAGTTCTGCTGCTTTCAGTATTCTGCAAAAATGCAACAAACTGCTTGTTGAATTTAAAACAAATGAAAAAAGATCATTTCCAGTTACTGATCAAATTGAACATTTAATTGAACGTAAAAGGCACCACTGAAAAGAGAATGAGTTACATTGTAAAGTGCGGTTTTCTACAGATATTTTCTTTCAACAAAAAAAATCGGACTGTATCTTTCGCGATGTGTTTTTTGCGCCAGTTGATATCGCGATAAAGATAAAAAACAAATATGTTGTGCAGCCCTAGCACGCACGCACACATATTAATGCTAACACCAGTTCCCTGACTGATAATGTTTTCTGTGGTCTGGTTGATGGGTCGCTCTGATTTCCAGTCCCAGTATAAAGGCGTGCTCTGCCTTACAGGTGCTGGTGAACAGTAACCGCTTAGGAGAGCGCGTGGTCGTCATCCCGGGGAAGGTGGAGGAGGTGACGCTGCCAGAGCAGGTTGACATCATCATCTCGGAGCCCATGGGCTACATGTTGTTCAACGAGCGCATGCTGGAGAGCTACCTGCACGCCAAGAAGTTCCTCAAACCCAATGGTGAGGAGGTTTGGGGCACAGGAGAATGGCATATGGGATAATAGAGGAAATGGTAGGATAAAGGCTGCTCAAGTAAAGTAGCAGCACATACAACAGTTTGTTTTTTTGGCGGCGATTTTCAAAATGGATATTTTTTGATTTATTTTATAGTATTTTCTGTATATGCGGTACCGCTGACGGCGACCACATCATATTGGCTTCCAGCAAAATGGAACAAAAGCATAAAATGCAGAACATCCATGTTATGTGCATCTTTACAAATGAAATAAATGTCAGACTGACTGACTGACATGTGATGTGCGTTCTTCTTAGAAAACAATTCGTTTTTGGAACTGTCTCATGATCTATTGTCTCTAGAAGTGTATTATTCAACTTCTGTTTTTGTTAAAGAAGGAAAAGAAAATCGCATTACTTCTAGAATCACAATACAAATCAAATCGGCACCCGTGTATCGTGAAAGAATGGAATCGGGACAAAGGCAAATCAGCCCTAGAAACAATCCTTTGAAAAGCACTGCACTTCTGACAGCCGTTTTAGATATTTGAATTGTTAGCATGATGAGGCCACAGTGAGTATACACAAATATTTATGAGGGCGCCATGTGGTAATGTTTCAAGATGGGTGATCCAAATCTCATTCTGTGTTGTAAATGGCCGCCAGTCCAGTCTTGTTTCTGATTGGCCTCCCCTGTGTTTGTGTTTCAGGTAAAATGTTCCCAACCATCGGTGACGTCCACCTGGCCCCCTTCACAGATGAGCAGCTCTACATGGAGCAGTTCACCAAGGCCAACTTCTGGTGAGGAGGGAAAGGAAGGGTGGTGATGGAGGGGCCGCAGTTGAATTGCATAACACCCGAAATAAGCGTTTCAATATGCCGTGTTTCTCTGTGGTTGGCTAACGTCTGGCTCGTAGCTGAGCCTAAGGGTTCTATGAGCTGAGCGGGTTAAAAATATCTCCCAATGCCAGGCCGTATCTAAGGTCTGTCCTATTTACCGGAGCAGTGAGCAACGTTTTAACATTGCATAAGAACCATGTGGGATGGGAATGATTGTTCCACGGATTAACCCAAACCCTCAGGGGTTACCAAGGAAACAGACTTATTGTTTGACAGAACTTCAGAAAACGTGTGAAAATACAAATGAATGGTCTTCTCTATCTGTTTGGCAGTTAAGTTCAAATATCAACAATCTCTGCGCAGCATCGCTTACCGCACCTTTTAACTATGAATACCCAAAGGGAGTCAGAACACGTATAAAAACATGTATAGATGTGTCACATTTAAGAAACGAGTACAGTCACCTGACCTAAATCAACCCGCTGGTGTTTGTGGTGTATTTTACGTTGATGTTTTTGCAGAGCTGTTTCAGCTCTTAGTTTAGTAATGCAGGAAAGCTGGATGATTATCGTGATGATACTGCACTAATATGTTTGGCCACTATAATCGTAGTCATGTCGGTAGTTTTCAAAAAGGACTGGGGAATTGAATAAGTATGCATAAGTAACTTTCTTGGTTTGAGTCAGGAGCAGGTTACGTTCGGAGCAGCAGTTGGACGCATTCAGTTGTGTTTTATGCCTCGGCACTGGTGATAGCCGTGGCCCGAGGCTTTGCGTTTGTCCGCATCTCCGCACGTACGTCCCATTCTTGTGAACGCGATATCCCAAAAAACGCCTTGAGGGAATCTCTTCAAACGTGGCCCAAACGTCTACTGGAACTCAAGGATGAACGGGTTAGGTGTTGGCCGTAACCGAAGAACTCTTACGCTAATTACGACATAACATTCGCACACACAAATGTATAATAGGATCAAATAATAAATTGATGAGATTTCATCTCCAAAAAGTGATCAACTTCACCATGACAACATAATGTTCTGCAAAAACGTTTTCTGGCCATTATTCATCGCCACACCTCAGGAACGGAAGACATTTGGTCGGATACTGAGTTGTTAATGACACTAATTATGAAACGGTGGCGATTGAATAGAACGTCTGTGGTGACGGGTTAAAGTGTAAAATGTGTGTGACGGATCCACCTTTTTATTTAAGTCCTTCAAAGTCTTCACTACAGACATGGATGTTGACTGCAACTTGACCGCTTGGCGGAGGCCTACAACCTGGCGTCTCTTCTGGTGTGTAGTCTTGTAGTTTGCTTGCTTGTGGGAAATTGTTGGGTCTTTGTAAATTATAGAGTGGGGTCTAGACCTAACTATCTGTTAAGTGTCTTGAGATAACTCTTGTTATGATTTGATACTAAAAATAAAATTTGAATTGAATAGTCACCAGCTCCCCTCTGGTGTAAAGGGTTAGGGTTGCTTCCGTAGAACTTTTAACTTGATTGGTGCAATTTGTTTTAGTGTCTTCATCCCAAAAAAAAACAAAAACAAAACATTATTCTGAGATTGTGCCAAAACATATGGTTTTGGTTATCATTTTGGGACCAATTAAAAGTGAAATGTGATTTTTGTTCTTTGGCCCTCAGGTACCAGCCCTCCTTCCATGGTGTAGACCTGTCTGCCCTGCGGGGAGCAGCAGTGGACGAGTATTTCCGCCAGCCAATCGTGGTATGTTATCTTAAAAAGTATCGAATTCGGTACCCGGCCCTAGTAAGTCGTGTGAAACTGGATTTGTTGTTGTGCTTTCCTCCATAGGACACATTTGATATCCGTATTCTGATGGCCAAGTCGGTCAAGTACACAGTCAACTTCCTGGAGGCCAAAGAAGAGGATCTCTACAGGTCTGTGTTTGTGTGTAGTAGGTATATTAAATGTATGTCCTACCCAGTGTAATTAATGTCTCTTTCCCTGCGCTTTCTTTTGGGTTCCAGGATAGAGATTCCCTTCAAGTTCCACATGATGCACTCGGGCCTGGTGCACGGCCTGGCGTTCTGGTTTGATGTGGCGTTTATTGGATCAGTGTAAGTCACTGATAGACACATGACATCTTAAGGAATGCCTTAAACAGGGTACAAAATAAGCACCATTTATAAAATATGCAAGTGGCTGGTAGATGTGCTTCACTCACCAGCCAAAAAAAAAATATTGGTTGTCTATTGAGTGACTGGTAAAAATGTAACATTCACTGGCCATTTGGCGGGTGGACAAAAAGTAAATTTTGAACCCTGGCCTTAAATGAGTCCCACAGTGTTTCTTGACCTTCCACCGTCTCTGTGCAGGATTACAGTTTGGCTGTCCACAGCCCCCACAGAGCCTCTCACCCACTGGTACCAGGTGCGCTGTCTGCTGCAGTCTCCCCTCTTCACCAAGGCCGGGGATACGCTGTCCGGCACTGCCATGCTGGTGGCCAACAAGAGGTACGATGCTTCTAAAAGTAGTCCTCTGCGGCATGTAGATCCGCCTCCTTAAGCGTGACTTGTGGTTGTGCGTTGGTGTGTGCGTCGATGTCTTTAAGAGAATAGCAGGGCCGGGATGTGTGTGGTAGAGAGAGTGAGAAAATGACGGCGATTAGCTTCTGGGCGAGTAGCGACTCTCGAGGCATAGCGGGAGAAACTGAGTGTCTCCCCTGTTCTTTCTGACCACATTTTACGCAGAAGCATAAATCACGCTGTAGTAGTACATGTCAGAGGCTTTATATTGTGGTCTCTGGTCATTCAAAATATTGGCCCTGAAAGCGAAGTCAAACTGCGTTCCATTTCTCCTGAAGTAGTGAACTTGCAACTAGTAGGAAACTAAAAACTAAGGAGCTGCAACTGATGACTTAAGAGACTAAAGAAATAGAAAGGAGGAAATGGGTACAAAGGAACCAAATTGATGAGTTTAAACAAAACAAAAAGCATTCATGTAATGTGCTGTTGTTTAAAAAAGTGAATTTTCAGCAGAACGCATGCAACAGCAGCAGTAAAGATCATAGCACTAAAGGTTTCCAGCTCACTGTCTCTGTTCATTTGTATCCGCGGTAACAACACTGGAGAAAGTCACAGAAAAGTGATTTCACTAGTTCCACAAGACTTTATAATCAGTCTTTTAAAAAAAAACAAACATAAAAAAACAATAATTAAGTTATTTGCAGAGCCTCTTCATTGTTCTGTTTTTAGGAACATTCCAATGATCCAATTGTTGTAGTATTGTTTGCCCTGTGTCGTGCTTACATTTTGGGTTTTGTACGGATTAATAAATGAGATATAATACGTTAATAAGTGAGCTTTAGAGGTGTTGGTAGGTGGATGTTGTTACATTTGGACAGAGCCAGGCTAGCTGTTCCCCCTGTTTGACATGAAAGTGGTAGCCATCTTCTTATCTAACACTTAGCAAGAAATATACTATGGGTATTTCCCAAGATATCAAACTATTCATGTCAGCCTTTCGCTGATAAAGCTTCTCACTTGCATGGAAACAAAAAAATACAAATACAACACAATCATAATAAGGATATGTTAACATTACGTGATTTGTGTTCTGCTCTCCCTATGAACAGACAAAGCTACGACATCAGTATTGTTGCCCAGGTGGACCAGACCGGATCAAAGTCCAGCAACCTCCTGGACTTGAAGAACCCCTTTTTCAGGTGAGTTGGTCTCCTGACCCCAGTCACGCACCTGGGGACCTGGGTGGCACCGTTTCACCACGTGAGATGGGGAGCCCCGCCTATCTCCCCGACGTTAAACGTGTGCGTTTGCATTTTTGCAGGTACACAGGCACCACCCCCAACCCCCCTCCTGGCTCACACTACACCTCCCCGTCCGAGAACATGTGGAACACGGGGGCGGCCTACAGCATGAGTCAGGGGATGGCTGTATCAGGTGACCACACATAAACACTGGTAGATGAGCGCAATCCTCCCATGTGTTTACACGGGGCGCCCCCCCCCATCTTCAGATTTTCAAGACACGGAAAGGCAGAGTACTTGACACATTAAGAAGTTGGGACTATCAATAAAATTTTGGATTAAAAAAAAAAAAACGGATACCTCTTTGCACCGGTAAACAACAACAGTAATAAAATGGGAAGGAAGGACGTTTTCGGCTAACAACTCAACAAACCTGGTACATTGGCAGAGACCTTAGAGATGCATAGTGTCTTACAGGTCCTAGTCTCGCATTGCCAGACCTTCCTCCACAGCTCTGCAGAGGAGGGTTTGGCTAGTCCACACAGCATTCTGGGATGGGAGAAATACGTGATCTGGTTTATTGGCGCAGCGACGGGGCCGCTGCAAAATAGCCTCGGGAAGGAACTTGTTTTGGGGAAACATGTACATTCAAAAGTAGTTTTAGTCGTGCAACAGAAAACTCAGATCTGACAGAAATGGCGTTTTTCCGTTACATGGTACCTGCTCGACTCGCCTCGACTCTTACTCACCTTTGGTTTTTCGTTATGAAAAAAAAGTCCCTGGTACCTGCCAACAGGTACTTTCTTTATTATTAATTATTATTATAAGAATCCTAAAGGAAACTGGAAATTGTGAAACACTTGTCCATTTGTTTCCATATTTGAGAAGTCTTGGCCGTGGCTCAGGTGGTAGAGCGGCAGCCTACCAATCGGAAGGTCAGCGGTTCGATCCCTGGCCGTGCAGTCCCACGTCAAAGTGTCCTCGGGCAAGACACTGAACCCCCGAATTGCTCCCGATGCTGCGCCATCAGAGCGTAAATGTGCGTGAACGTGTATCTGATGAGCAGGTGCCTCGGCCACCGTGTCTGAATGCGTGTGAACGGTTCCCGTACTATGTTAAACGCTTTGAGTAGTCGTTAAGACTAGAAAAGCGCCATATAAATACAGTCCATTTGCATTTTACTCGGTCTCGGTTTAGGTGGTCTTGACTACAACACTGACTGCCGGTGTATTGTGATGCAGGAGGTTGCCCCCGGTTCCTCCAGCAAAGCAGAAAATGCAGAACATCCACGCTATTCGCAATGCACATCAAATTGGCACCCACGTATCGCGAAAGAATCGAATCGGGACGAAAGCATATGGTCCCAGCCCTACTGTGTATAGTGAGGACGCTGAATGTAGCGGTTTCTTTGTAGTAAGTGTTGATTGGTTTGTTTTGTGTCTCTCCCGTCCCCCCCCTTCTCCAGGGATGCCTGCAGCTTATGACCTCAGCACAGTCATCGGCAGCGGCCCATCAGCGTCTCACAACAACCTCATCCCCCTGGGTACGAATCGCACCGACTTCTCAACATCTCATGGTACTTAATGTAGCGGGGAACCAAAAAAAGCAGAGCAACAGACAAAGTCTGCAGTGCGAGACGTGCATGAAAACAGCTGGTTTAAACCAAAATGTTCATGCTCTGGTCTCTAGCGAGCACTTAAGCACTTTGTGACAACAGAGAAAAATGACAGATGAAACGATTGCTCTGCGAAATCTTTTCCCCCAAACCAAAGGCCGAAACAACCTTTTGAGGGACAGGAGATGAGCTCTAACACGCTATGTTACGAATCAACAATTTCACAATATGTTTGTGTAACTCAGTAGTTGATGTTTATAATGTGATAATTAAATGTTTCTACAAATAACTGTTGTATATGCTTCTTCCCTTTTTTAACATTTGATGACATTTTAACTGATATTAACTCTTACTCTTCATTCATGGCTTTCTCTTCAACTGACATTTCAACTCCTTTTAATGCTTACGCTTGAAAACACGCTTCAGATCCTTTCAGGTCTTGGCATTTGAAAAACAAAAGAATTGTGTTCAGCTCTCCTAACGGTGAAAACACACCGGGCGCGTAAGCGTAGATATGTGTCTGATCTGTGCGGGCCGACGCGGCCGCTCCACGCCCAGTATGAACGGACAGATTGCATAACATGGCTGCCGAAATAAAAATAGCTGCGCTACGCGACTATACGCCAACCGGTGTGTTTACACTTTCGGTCCCACAACTTTCACTGTTCACACGCAATGTACTCCTTAATGCGTTCAGTGCTTCCACTTCAACTGACACCATCTTTCAGTTCATTGATTTGAAGTGGCACTCCTTTGCCTTCAGGTCTTCCCCATCAACTAACACTTCACACTCAATGTATCAGCTACACTTCAACTGCCATTTCAAATCCCCACAGCGCTTCAAATTCTACTGACAACGTCCCACAGCACATAGAATCCATACTCTGAGCTATTTCAGCACTAGAACAGTGTTTCAGCTATTTCAAATGTTTCAGCTGCTTAATTTCAGCAGCGGGCACACTTACGTGTGAAAGTGCCATGTGATCGGTTGTCTGATAACATTAACATTAACATTACAGGTTGTACTACTCTTGTGAGTAACTTGGCTGATTGTGAGTGTTGTAGCTGCAAACAAGTAGCAACAGGCTCAAATGTGTTGTAGTTCTGCACATACTAACGGTGCTTTCCTCTGATTGGTCACAGTGAACACCGGAATTGTAAACCACACCCACTCCAGGATGGGCTCCATCATGAGCACAGGAATTGTCCAGGGTACGTCCATATGTCACATATTTGTATGTATAAACACCACAGTACAGACACAAATGAGTTTATGTTGTCTTACCAGGGATTCCGCGGGGTCTTAAAAAGTCTACAATTTCAAAATCAAAATTTTAGGTAGTCTTAAATTCGCTGAAGTATTGTGTTCTACGTCTTAAATAATTTTAAACAGGTCTTAATTTTCCTACGTCCATGGAACACTACCTCTAATGCTCATTGAAATGTTATTTTATTTCATGGTGTTGTAGTTCTTTCTTTCGCTCGTCCAAATATAATTCACTGTATATGTAGAGATTATTATTATTCCATTTTATTCAATTTAAATACATTTATTTACTTTGCAAGTATGTTTGTGACTGCATTTTGTTGTACTTTAATGTCATGATACAGGTCTTTAATTTCATTCATAAAGGTCTTACGTTTGACTTGGTAAAACCGGCAGAAACCCTGCTTACAGAAATGTACCCTGCATGCGTCTTCAGTGGGAATGTCGAATAGGGCTGGGCAATATGTCGATATGTGGCTAGATATCGTCTTCATTTTTGATATCGTAATATGACAGTTGTCTTTTCCTGGTTTTAAAGGCTACATTGAAGTAAAGTGATGTCATTTTCTGAACTTAGCAGACTGTTCTAGCTATTCTATTATTTTCCTTTACCCACCTAGTCATTATATCCACATTACTGATGATTATTTATCAAAAATCTCACTGTGTAAATATTTTGTGAAAGCACCAATAGTCAACCCTACAATATTCGGTCCAAAATATTGCGATATTTGATTGTCTCCATATCGGTCAGCTCTAATGTGATGCATTTGTTTGTTCCCGTCCAGGAGCCACCACAGGCCAGTCGGGTCCCAGCAGCAGCGGTACTTACTATCCCGTCACCAACCAGTTCACCATGGGGGGCGCTGCCATCTCCATGGCCTCGCCTATGGTCATCCCCAGCAACACCATGCATTACGGCAGTTAAGACCAAGACCTCACACAGACCTCTTCGGCCTCCCCGCCCCCGCATGACAAGAGATCCCCCCCCAACCTCTCCCAGTGGAGCCCCTCAGTGTCGTCGTCCCCGCCCCTCCCCCTTTTTCAACCCTGACTGACGCATCAACTGCAGCCAAATCCAATTATACCAAAACCGGTGCTGTGCTGGCACCGCCTCCTCTTGTTCATCCTCCTCCTTCTACTCTGTTCAGTCCATCACCATATGAACGGTCGAACGCTCTCACATCCGTCCAGACTCTTGTCTTGCAAACAGACGAAACCTGCCCCCCCACCCCCCGGATCCGTTGGGACTTTAACGCGTGGTCGGCTGAGATGCACAGCCGTTCTTGGGTTTCCACCCTCCTCCCTCAACATGTATCTCAATCCCTCCACTTCCCCTCCTTTCTCGTTTTAATTTTTTATAACTGTATCATAATGACCCCCCCCCCCCCTCCCAAAGTGTTTCTTCAAACCCTTTCTTCCCTTAAGAGTCACCTCGCTGCCAGATACCAGCACCAGTCCGTTCCTGCGATTCTCCACACCTCTACGACAGATCTACACCGACGCTTTTCATTTGTACAGTGGGACACCATCATCATCATCATCTTCAATACTCCTCTCTGGGCGGCCATCTGGGCTTTGTATATCTGATCCAATCTTCACGGCCCCACTGCACATCTCTCAAGAAGAGCAAATCGCAAGCGGACCGATTTTCCCTGCTTAGTTTTGGTTTTTAGGCAGAGGCAGATGTATATCAGCAAAAATGAAGCCATCTACCCTAAGGAGTATGGGAAATTTGCTTATTCTGTGACTTGGACAAACTGACCTTCTAGTTCTGCTCAGTACCCACTGCATGGTCCTCCTTAAAAGCAGTGGTGTTGATGCAAACGTCAGGTTGTGGGAGAATGGCACACTGGTCACCTTCCACGCTCAGTGAAGAGATGAACAGGCCCTGTAATCGCCTTGCCTACTCTAGATTGTAGGTTCCAGTCCCCTCTGCTAATGCCTCAGCATACACTACACTGACTGGAAGTGTGCTCCATGCTAGCATGTTAGCATCACATCACATCAATTGATAGTTGGCCTTTATGGTTACACATTTTCTGTATTTTTAAAGCTGCATGAATTGATATTGTTGATGGTAAAAAGCCCCATAAAAGCGGAGGGTGTTCACATTACACACTTTTACACGCATTCGATCTATTGTTTAAATAGCAATATTGATTAGTGCAGCTTTAAATATGGTTGTACATACCTGTGATGTGGTTAGCCTAGCCTCGCTCAAAGGCTAGACGCAAAGGAAAACTACCCCACTGTCGTTATCTGAACTTGAAATACACACCCGTCTTTAATAGGTCAAAATCAAACTCCCAGTCAGATGTTTGACTAACACGCAGCATCTCTTCATAGTGAAGCTGCTGGTTTGAACACCGTCCAAAGTGAACAACATTCACAATTCAAGATTTTTTTAATCTTCTCTTGCAACCAATTAATAAAAAGGGAGTTTTTGGAAGGTGTATCTTGTCTGATTTTCCGACAGAGCTAGACTAACGTTTTGTCTCGCCATCAGTCTTAGCACCGAGATGTATCTCTGTACCAGACTCACTGAAACCAAATGAATGGGTCTTTTCATCTGACTGTGGGTTTGATGAACAAACAAGCATATTTCTTTATAATGCTGGATGGGTTAGAGCTGCTACAGGTTCTAATTCTCTCACTTTTGAGGCAGGGTTATGGCCGTATTACGTACGATCGCGTCTAAAGGAAAAAAAGTGCAGTCACACCTGATAAAGCCTCCTCGGTGGCTGCATCCCACTGCCAGCCTGATCTCTCCAAGAACTCTTGAGTCTCTGCAGTCGAACAACACACTCAGTCTCTCCTTAAAAGCATTCTTGTTTAGGGCTGGGTACCGAATTCAATACTTTTTAGGCACTGACCAAATTTCCTCTTAAGTATCGAAAAATGCCTCGTGATTCAATACCCAATTTCAATACCTTAAGGAGTAACTCATCAGCGTCAGGGAGCCAATAAGCACGCAGCATGCTTCTACCAAGTTGTATCAATGCTGCTGATTGGCTGTCTAACGTTACACGTCGTAGAGACACGCAGGAAAAGCTCTACGATACACAGAGACAGGGCTCACGTAGTAGGAGCTGAAAAATAAAGATTTGTGCTGTAATGTCATTTCGTTTTGTTTCATAAAATTGGTATCAAAAAAAATATTGTACCGGTATCTAAAATCTTTGAACGATACCCAGCCTTATTCTTGTTGCCTTTTAAAGGACAATTCCGGCGCAAAATGAACTTAGGGGTTAATAACAGATGTGTACCCACTCTGTCGCTCTCTGGGACATGTTTTCATGCTAATCGAATGCGTTTGTAGCTTGAAACAAGCTAGCGCGGACCGCTGATTAGCTCACAACGCTAGTATTCGGGGCACAGGGAAAGTAAAAACAAATCGCTATTTATACCACTAAAAAGGCTCAAAATATCACCACACTTCAACGGTAGCATAATGAGGGTCCCTAAATGTTAACCGAAGCATTGAGAACTTGAAAGAGAAAGTGTACAGACAGTGTATTAAAAAGATTAGAAAGACAGTAGCTCCCAAGACAGCGGCCGCCTGTATACGAGAAGGCGACTGTCTTTATAATCTATCTTTTTAATAAACTGTACACTTACAAAGTTCTCAGTGTGTCGGTTAACCTGTAGGGACCCTCATTATGCTAGCGTTGAAGTGTGGTGATATTTTGAGCCATTTTAGTGGTATAATAACCGGCAATTTCCACTGGATGCGGAACGTCGGCGGAACGTCGACGGAGTCATTAGGTTTCCATTAAAGTCAATGTGTGTATTTCCACTGACTGCAGAACGGCTGCGTCCCTACTCCGTCCCAGTTCCGTCAGTCCGCAGCCCTCCAGAGCAGATACGCACAGTTTCTATTTTTGACGGACGACGGAGAGCTCCGCAACAATTCAGATTGTGCGGGACAGGAAGTCGAGCACAGAAACAAAATAAAACATCCGGTTAATTTTCAAAATAAAATACACCGTGCTCACGGCAGGTCATATTTCCCTGCACTACACCTTGAAAACAGCACAGAGTTGTTTCCCCTCTACTCCTCTGGATGGAAACAAACTGTTGGTTTTGTGGTTCTGTTAATAGAAACTAAATCCTGTTATATCGCGCGAACATACGTAAATTCGCGAGATCTCGTGGTCGGCTGGCCGCAGCCGTTAGGCAACAAATCCGGACCTGGTGGGTATTGACGGACGGCGGAGCACGCAGCCGTTCCGCAGCGGAGCCGGTTCGCAGACGTTCTGCATCCTGTGGAAATCCACGGTAAGCGATTTGTTTTTACTTTCCCTGTGCCCCGAATACTAGCGTTGTAAGCTAATCAGCGGTCCGCGCTAGCCGGAAATGTCCTTTAAGTTGTACACACAAATGCCAAAAGTAGTAGTTGTGTGACTAATGGGGGGGAAGAGAGAAGTTCAACATGTAAGGTGACCAATGTGACAGTCTGCCAAAACCTTTGTGTCTTAGTTGAAGCTAGAACTGTAAACCTGCTGCATCGCCCCATATTTTCATCGAACACCCAGCTGCTTCTTTTTTTTTAGCTGAGAGGACATATCGGCAGCTTCTCCCCAGCCAGTCATTCGTTGAGCCAGATTGCTCCAGCAAAGGTTGGAGGAGGAATAGTCTGCGAACGAACCAGTAAGGACCTATGACCCAGGTGGCAGCCAGCTGGCCGCCGGAATGAGAGAAGCCGTGCTGGATTGGCAGCATCCTAGTTTACATCCTTTGCTTTTATTTCCCCCGACCCCTGATTCTCCTCCCAACCTCCTTTTTTTGAAACTGTGAGACTGTCGCAAAGAGACTTTGATGTCGAGGCGTGGGAGACTGGGCCAGTCCACCCCGCCTCCCTCCTCGTCTGTTCACTATGTATGATCTCCAACATATCATGCCCCCGACACCTTCGTCCCCCTTTTATCAGTCAAGGAGAGAAGGACTGACACATGTATGCATTGCTTCCAGTGTCACAACTATTGGACTCGGTTCATTTGTAATTTACGAGTTAGCAAGTTTTAAGAGAGCTGAGAAAAAAAAATGTCTCTTTGTAGGATTAACCTTTTTTTTTGTTATCTTTATTTTGTTTTTTTCCTTTACAAAAAAACGACAAACAATGAAAAAAAGAGAGCAAATTAAATGTGGTGGTGATGTTCCAAAACCATCCTGGAATCAGGTGTTGTAGTACTCCTTAATTTGTTCAGTAGACTGTGTGGACAGACCAGATGTGGTAGCTAACCTATAGCGATCATAACTTTTCATAGTTTTATTTTGTTTCTGTCGACTTTGAATTAAGTGTATTTTATGATGCTGTCTGGTGACTTTAGCGAATGCAATTTCGCGGATGTTTAAAAAAGGATCTTACTCTCTAACAGAAAGGTCGACCTCCTTAGAAATCCTTTCCATAATGTTGTCAGACACTTACACCTAATTTCCACCGGTTGCGGAACGTCTGCGGATCATTAGGTTTCCATTAAATTCAATGTGTGTATTTCCACTGACTGCAGAACGGCTGCGTTCCGGCTCCGGCGCAGATATGCAGAGCTCCTCAGCAATTCGGCACACGGCAGATAGTGCGGGACAGGAAGTCGAGCACAGAAACAAAATAAATCATTTGGTTAATTTTCAAAATAAAATACACCATGCTCACAGCAGAAAACAACAAACACAGCACAGAGTTGTTTCCCCTCTACTCTGGATGGAAACAAACTGTTGTTGGTTTTGTGGTTCTATTCTACGGGAATTAACGGTAGTTACCCTTTAAGGTTTTATTGTTAGTCGCCCTATAGTGGCCGTAGTTGTTATGACATTAAGACCGAGAAAGCCCGTTAAAGGTGGGCAGGAGGGGTGGTGGATGGGTCCAACAAACAGAACTTTCATCCAGGAGACCGGGGATCGTGTTCCGTTTGAAAATAAAGTAAACGGTGAGTTATTTTAAATTTACAGAACAAACCGAGCTACGTTACGTTCTCTGTCACGTGTAATTGGGTCATGTCCGTATGCACAGAAGTGAATATAACAAATGAAAGTTAGGAAACGATATACAAACAAATTTCTGCCGGTGGAGATGGGTGGCTGATTAGTAAGTGATCTGTAATTATGGAATGATCTAGTTTATAAAAACGTCTGGATCAATGGAAGTACATTTTCAGGATAATTGCCTGACATCGGATGTCCATCGCCTTCTGCTCTCTATGTTGCAGTTCTCAAACTCTGTTCGCTTCGGGAAATAACAAACGTTGAGCTAGTGACCTACAGGCTGATAATGGCAAGTTTTGAAAAAAAATTGGATCGTGCAACAAGGCAGGCCTGCTTGGTTCTTTCGGGGAATGATTGCAAAGCAGGGGGCTGCAACATTTTTTAAGCCAAGGACCCCTTAACTGAGAGAGAGATGGAGCAGGGACCCCCTACTGCATATATTGCATAAAATTAAGTTGCATATTAAAGGAACGCAGACTTATTGGGACTAGCTTATTCACCGTATCCCCCAGAGTTAGATAAGTCCATACATACCCTTCTCATCTCCGTGCGTGTCGTAACTGTCTGACGCCCCCACCGCTAGTCTAGTTTAGCACAGATCCTGGAGGTAACTGGCTCCATCTAGCCTACTGCTCCCAATAAGTGACAAAATAACGGCAACATTTTCCTATTTACATGTTGTGATTTGTATAGTCACAGCGTGTACAAATAAGGTCTCATGAGACACAGCCGCCATCTAACCGTATACAAACTGGGAACTATATTCTCAGAAGGCGAAGCACTGCTACTTGGGCGGAGTGATTAGCGCAACACCTGAAAAGCACCGTTGTTACTCTCTGCTCCTCACCACGGCGCTTCTCGTGCTACGTGCAAATCACTCCGCCCAAGTAGCAGAAGTAGCAGTGCTTCACCTTCTGAGAATATAGTTCCCAGTTTGTATACAGTTAGAAGATGGCTGTGTCTCATGTGACCTTGTTATTTGTACACGCTGTGACTATACAAATCACATGTAAATAGGAAAATATTGGTGTTATTTTGTCACTTATTGGGAGCAGTAGGCTAGATGGAGCCAGTTACCTCCAGGATCTGTGCTAAGCTAGGCTAGCGGTGGGGGCGTCAGACAGAGTTACGACACACACGGAGATGAGAAGGGTATGTATGGACTTATCTAACTCTGGGGGTTACGGTGAATAAGCTATAGTCCTAATAAGTCGGCGTGTTCCTTTAAACTGGACCTACAATAACTTGTATCGCGGCCTAAAGACTTTAAACATACCTTTTTTGGCCATAGAATACTATGGTATTAAAATAATTGTTAACATGATTTTATAAATCATGTTTTAATGTTAAACATACATGTGACAGAGGGAATCCTTAAGATGAACTGTATCTGTGGATGGCTACCTTACCTAACCTATAGGCCAGTTAGCCTATCATCAGTGTATTTTTTTTCACTAATAGGCTGATTTATATTTGCTAATAATATGTTGGATTCACGTTAAGACATTTTAATTATTGAAAAAAACACTCAAAAAATTACCAATAGTTTGGCGGCCCACCTGCAGAAACTCTGAGGAGCCCCTGTTGAAGATCTCTGTTGTAAAGATTGTTTACGCGTTTACTCTCTAACTGGGACCGATTGGTGGATTTGCTGTGGACGAAGTACACACGGCGATACACTGGTAAGAGGAAAATAATGTTTAACAATGTATCCAGCTAATTTAAATAGCTCACATTACTGTATTGTGTGAACAGTTAAAGCTATAGTGCATAGCAGGGCCGACGATTGCTATAGGCGAACTAGGCGATTGCCTAGGGCGTCAAATGCGTTGGGGGTGCCGTGTCACCCTTAGGTCTACTTCCCAATAATAATAGAATTAGAATGACAAGCGAAATAAAACATGTTTATTAAACATGATCATTCTAGGGCGCCTGCAGCCAAACGTTTACTTGTCAACCTGATTATTAGATTGAATTTCCCGTGACGTGACGTTTCCAGTCTATGGGTCAGACTCAAACACACGGAGCTCTGAAGCAGACCTGTGCGTTGCTTAATGTCCACTCTCGCTGTAAAAATAGAGACAAGCAGCGGCACAGACCACATAAGGAATTCAAAGTAATGACAATGCTGTCGTTGCGTCCACATGACGCAAGCCTTCCGTGATCGTGCACCACCCCCACCCCTCCTCCACATAGTTGCTAGTAGCCAAGGAGGACATGGAGGATTAAAAAAAACATGATTGACTCTTCAGAAGAGGGAATTATCTTCACTCGAGCTTCTGCGTGCGAAAGTCGCCGGATGCCACAATCTCCTGAACATAGCCATACTGAGAAATACAGAGAGAGTTGTGTGGAGCTGATAGTCTTAATTAGCTTTGTAGCAACTCATTTGGCAATGGCTTGAATGTAACGGATGTTAATTATTATTTTAAAAAAAGTTACGCACTACAGCTTTAACTTAATTTAATATTGTATGTGGCGTTTTTCTTTTGCGGGTCGCAAATGTTCCACCAAAACAAGTTCCTTTCCGAGACTATTTTGCAGAGTCACCGTCGCTGCGTCCGGAGCTTAGTGCCACCCAAGACGATTGTGATTGGTTTAAAGAAATGCAAACAAACCAGAGCAAAATGTTATCCTCAGACCACCGATGCACTCGCTGTGGTAGAGCGCTGAAGGCCAGGTGGAAAGCTTCTGTACACCCCAGAGAAAGCTGGTCTCATCACAATGGCCTGCTGTACGCTGCACAATGATGCCACGAAACATGTCATGCGACTTCCAGATCAGATACCCCCTGTGGAGGAAATGCCAGACGACCCAGATGGACACGCCTAATGGAGATGGGACCATCGTTTGACTGCTTAGCTTTTGAGGTAGGCTAGTATATAGTTTTGTAAACTTGTGGGCCTGTAAACAGTGTTACTGGAGTGCGTCACTTTAGCATATAAATGAACGTCTAATAGCCTACATTCAAGCCCTTGCCATAGAAGTTTACACAATGCTGGTTAAGCCTTCAGCTGCCAGGCAAAGCAATCTGCATTTGTCAGTATAGGCTACCGTAGCTGAGTGTTTAATTAAACCTTTCAAGGTTTTCAGTTATATTTAACACAGAAGTCAATTAAATTAAAATTGTGTAAATATTTTGTAATTTTGAGAGAATCTGTTCTTGAGTTTGCAAGGAGCACATCAGAGACAACTTGAGTTCAAGAGAAAATGTGGCAAGTGGGGATCTAAGCATGGGCACCCCCCCCACCACCCCCCCAAAGAAATAAAAAATAAAAAAAAGAACCACCAAAAAAATAAGAATTTTTACTATGTCCTTGACGATTGAAACAATCATAAATGTGCCACATCTAAATAATGTTTGTGAGAAGAAAATGCATTATATAGCCTACTGGTTCTTACTCCACCGCACTGAAATGCATAATAAATAATAAAACATAACTGTCAGTTAAGCTAACCAATATGGAAGGTCAGTCTGATCGAACAGCATTGTATCAATCGAAAAAGTTAACTGCAATATTTTGAAGACAATCCCATGACTGTATGAGGATAATGAAATCAAAGTGTCCTTTACTGACTTGATATCTTTAGGATATTAAGAAGTTGATCTACATGTTCTGGAGTGTTATTGTACTTCCACTTCATTTATTTGACAGCAAAATTAAGATTTTACATAAAAACATGAGAATATAAAATACCACCAATTGTTAATAAGTAAACCCGAGGTTTCCAACCATTTGGCTTGGAAAAGCCATGTCTAGTTGGATTGGTCAAATAATCAAATATTTCACACAAACAAATCAAAGATTAGAAAACAGTATAGAACCTCTGGACTAAACAGCCTAACTGTAAATATACAGTAGTAGCTAAAACTAGCTCCCGCTCGAGAGCTACAACAGTAACATGCTGCTTTAACATTGATGCTTAAGTATTAACTATCTATTAATGTCACATATGATGAAACATCACATAAATATTATACTGCCAAATGAGAACTTTCACTTTTGATGGTTAAAGTACATTCAGCTGATAATACTTCTGTACTTTGACATGTAAGTATTTTCACTATGGCTGCAACTAACGATTATTTTCATTGTCGATTAATCTAGTTGTTTGGTCTATAAATTGTCAGAAAGTGGTGAAAAATGTCAATCAGTGTTTTTCAAAGCTCAAGATGACGTTCTCAAATATCTTGTTTTGTCCACAACTCAAAGATATTCACTTTACTCTCACAGAGGAGTGAAGAAACTAGAAAATATTCACATTTAACAAGCTAGAATCAGAGAACTTGAAAAAAAAATGACTCAAACCGATTAATCAATTATCAAAATAGCTGGTGAATAATTCAATAGTTGACAACTAATCGATTCATCTTTGCAGCTCTAATTTACACATTGCCAGAGGTGTATAAAGTACTAGAGACCCATACTTGAGTAAAAGTACAAGTGCTCTAACAAAAAAGTGACTTAAGTAGAAGTTCTCTTTAAGCACAACACTTAAAGGGATACTTAGTATTTTTGAATGACCGTGCTTCCCTCCCTCATGTCCCCCTGAGAGGGGAGATCTCTGTATTGTGGGTCTGGAAAAATGTATACCGATGATGCAAAAATCGTCGTTTTACGTTATCGGTATACATTTTTCCAGAGGCAAAGGACTACAGCCATTACTTCCGCATAGCCCATAGGGGGTTGGACTCTGGGCTTTTTCCGGAGATTGCCGAGGTAAAAACGAGTGTCAGCCATCTTGAATCATCGCTTAGCTTCTCAGCAGACACAGATTTATTCATCCCGAAGGAAATTTTAGAACAACAATTATGTGCATTCAAACTACCTGTACCAACGGGATACATTGGTACAGATCGGAGAATATGCAGGACACTTTAATACAGACGGAATACTCGACACAGCTTCGCCCGCCTGTTATGGAGACCAGCGGTGTTGCTCGATGCATCTGGCCGGTGAAGGGACATCATCAGCGGGGGACGTTGAACGAGTTTGCGGGTGGAAAACTAACGTTAGCCGGCCACCTGTTCCATCAATCCTGCTTGCAAGTGTCCGCTCATTAGACAACAAACTGGACTACATCCAACTTCAACAAAACTCCCAACGCGAATTCAGAGACTGCTGTGTTTTTGTTGTTGTGGAAACATTGCTGAACAACAGCTATTGCCGGGTAAGACTAGTGGAGGTGGGCTGTGTTAACACAGACTGGTGCTTGTATCCAACTAACTGCTAACTGCTGGTGGAGTTTGTGACTGTTAAATGCCGACCATTCTACATTACACGCAAATATGTATACTCTGTGATACAGCCCACCAACCGCTAATGCAAGTAGCTAGCTATGTGTTAGCTGAACTTTACGGAGCATATCATGTGTGTGAACTAAATGTAGCCTGTTTCGTATGTTGTTTTTATATAATGTCGTTTTCATATATTTTAATTGTGTAACCAACTGAGCCACGGTGAAACGTTGTTTCGTGTATCTGGTTGAAATTAATAAAATACACATAAGTTGAGTTGACTGTCTCACTGTCTGTCTGTCTGTAAACGGTAGGCGTGGCTTGGGAGTAGAAGCTAAAGCAGCGAAGCAAGTGCATTCTGGGATTTGGTGTCTTTCATCCACATGAGCCAAAAACACATTTTCTGGCTTTTCTCGGCCTAGAAGCCACCAATTTCTAAATTTTTTTCACATTTCTACTACATAAGTGACCCAATTTAAAGATATATTCATCTTTCCAATGGTGAAATATCCCTTTAAGTAGAAGTACTAAAGTATTCAACATTTTTTGTACTTAAGTATTGCAAGTAGTTTATTTTAAAATGTACTATTCAAGTACTGAAAGTAAAAGTATTGTGTTATTTAGTTATTCAAGAAAGCAGTCAAAAGTTTGAATATCATATTGTTTATATAGAGGGTTTTCACGACGCGTCATCAGACGCGTCATCAGACCCGAAGTCGCCATGTTGGGGGTACTCTGCATCACAACAAAGCACAGGCACTGAAGTAGATCCCGAATGGCATCAAGGAAAATGGTTAATTATTGCCGTGTTTTAGGTTGTACCAATAGGTCAGACCAAGAAAAACATTTGGAATATGATCAACTTCCAAAAGTTATTAAAAACCAGGGAGAGGAATGTCAGAAGTTATCAGAGGAAAGGAGGCGCTTGTGGTTGGCAAAACTCAACCAGGATCTACGAGGGAAAACTCTGTCTTGTTCGGTCTTTGAAATGAAAAAAAAACTGAGAGTCACTTGGCTACACCTTGAGTATCGCAATTATATCATACAGTTAAGGTTAGGTTGATTAAAGACGTTATTGCATTACTTACTTTGGCCTTCACAACACATTGGTCGTTAATGACTGCGTCTCCCTCACCCATCCACACACCATCTGGTTATAGGCCTCCAAACTTTTGTAGGATTTAAGCTCTTCCGCTGTGTATGGGCTCGGTGAGAAAATCAGGTAGTTGACTATATCGGGATATGCAACTGAAGGAAGAATCACTGGGTCGCCATGGATCCAAGAAGAGGGAGCCAACTTGTAGGGATCTGCACCGCCAGTAAACTGTAATTTCACAAAATATCGCGCCTTTTTTTGTGGTCCAAGTCCTTCCATGCCTTTGCATCTTGGACGCGTTTTGATGAGCTTTTCTGTTGTTTAGACATAAAGTATTAAAGTATCCAAAGTGCACAATACTCCATTACTCCATTCAGTTGTTTACACCGAGTGCCAGGAAAGTTAGCAAGCTAGCAAAGTACAGATAAACTAGCAGCTTCACTTTACAGGGTCAAACGGTTAACATTCAGGACTCACTGCAGACTCAAACAACTCAGGAATAGCTTAATCTGCTGCAACAATAGCTAAATAGAAAGAGTACACACTTACATCGTCTCTGACTTCTGAACGGGCAACCGTAATGAAAAGAAAAACGACGCAATCTCGGGGATTTCTTACGTAAATTAGCGTACGTAACTAACGTACACACTAACCTACACAGTCTCCATAGCGTGAGGAATTCACAACAGTAACGAGTAACGATGCAGCACATAAAAAATCTATCGGAGTAAAAGTATTAAACTCATCGAAAATATGTACTCAAGTAAAAGTGGAAGTAGGAGAAAAAAATAATACTCCAGTAGAGAACAGATACAGCCTTCAGGCTAAGTGGCTGTAACCTGTCGGAGAGAACCTGTGAAGCTCTGCACATTGCAGATTAAAGCAGCTATAGCAGCACACTCTCCATCCTGCAGCTAACACAGAGACACTGAGGATCGAGACCCGCAGAGGAACCATAACCCAAACCCAGGATAGAGGGGTTCTGTGAAAGTGGTTCTGAAGGTGTGGAGAAGGATCCGTTTGTCAGAGTAGACTCTGTAGAAGGACAGAAGGCCAGCAGGCCAGTCCACATACACTGCTACTCTGTGAGAGACAGAATGGGGAAGAGGAATGTCTGTCCTTTTGTTATTGTGACAAATCGAGTAACAGTTCACTTCAGAGCACTCCAGACTCCACGACTGCTCGTTTCTTCCGAACCTGCAGTCGTCGCTGTCTCCTCCCCGACGGATTCCGCTGTAAGTCACTGATATGACAGCCTCTCCGTTCCAGTTCACCTCCCAGTAACAGCGACCAGTCAGAGCTTCCCTGCACAGCAGCTGATAGCAGTGGTCGAATCTCTGTGCATGGTCAGCGTATGGCTGCTCGTCGTCCACCCAGGTCACCTTCCTGTTGTTGTCAGACAGCTTGAGGTTTCTGTTTACGGTGTTTGTGTCCAGTGTGAGTTCACAGGCATCTGATTGGAAAAAAAGCAACCGGTTTATTATCTAACACACCATATACTGTATGTTGATTTATTTTTTATATTTTAGCTATCATTTAACATTGTTGTAGGCCTAAAGTCATTCTTACATTCTACATGTATATAGCATTTCAATTAATTAAATCAATTAGATAAATATAATTAAAATCATCTATTCTTAAAGACTGGACCATAAAATGGCAACAAACATTACCATATTAATAAATGCTCATTTAGATCTATTAGTAACTTAAAAAAAAATCAAATTAAGAGCTGTTCATTTTATAAAAAAAACTTCATAATGACTCTTAGGATTTTTTTCAACATGAAGGGGTGAAAGCAACACAGACTACACTAAAGATCTATTTTTCTGCAAACAATCTTATGCCATCATATAACCTTTAATTTTAAAATGCAAAAGTTGATAAAAAATCAACACAGTGTAGTTTTTACATGTGAAAGTGAACACTTACACTTCCTGACACCAGGTGTCAGCCTCTGCTCTCCGCAATCATCCATCCTGGAGGAAGAAACAAAGAAGCTTCCTCATCCGTAATCTTCATCAACTTGTGTGTATGTATTTCATGCACATTTAATGTTAGTGTATATACTTAATGGCATGAAACCTGTCTCTAGTGTCTTGTCTTAGTAAATCAAAGTTATAATCCTTTTCCGTCCTAGTTGATTTGCCGGCCCCTGTGTTTACTGGTGGTAACATTAACACTTGTTGAACAGCTACTTTGTAAGAAATACAGCAGAGACCTACATTTAAAACTGATGCAATGTCTATTTGTGTGCTATTTGTCACTGTGACTTGTTGTCTGCCCATACCTGAGTGTGTCCAGTCTCCACTTTGGATTCTTGAGTCCAGCAGAAAGCAGCTTCACGCCTGAGTCTCCTGGATGATTGTAGCTCAGATCCAGCTCTCTCAGATGGGAGGGGTTGGAGCTCAGAGCTGAGGCCAGAGAGGCACAGCCTTCCTCTGTGACCTGACAGCCTGACAGTCTACACACACACACACACACACACACACACACACACACACACACACACACACACACACTTTGTTGTCTGTTGTCCATACGTTGAGCGTGTCCAATCGTCACTTTGGATGTAATGAATAAATTGTTAAATACTTACCTCAGAGTTTCCAATCTACAGTGTTGACTCTTCAGTCCAGGAGCGAACAGCTTCACTCCAGAATCCTGCAGCTCATTGTTACTTAGGTCCAGCTCTCTCAGACTGGAGGACTGCGAGCTGAGAACTGAGGCAAGAACTTCACAGCTTCTCCCTGATGCTTCACAGCCACTCAGCCTGAGGAACAATTTCAGACAGCCAAGTCATATTTTTAGAAAGAAAACTAACAGTCTTAGGTACTGCTAGTGGCGGCAATGTTCATTATACCTCACAAATACAAAAGTGTTGGACTTAACAGATTTCCTTGTGATGGCACTAGAGAAAAATTCTATGTGGTCATTAAAGGATACATCATGGATGGAAACTCAGACCATTAGTGAGGCTATAAAAAGGTGGCGAATAGTCATGATTGGCAGCTGTGATTGACTCGCGATTGGTCGACAACTTTGTTTCCTGTTTGAGCAGCCAGAAAGTCTCTGAATTTAGTGCTAACTATATACTATAGATAGATAGATAGATAGATAGATAGATAGATAGATAGATAGATAGATAGATAGATAGATAAGTAGATAGATAGGTTGATTGATTCTGACCTGAGAGTCTCCAGTGTACAGTGTGGACTCGCCAGTCCAACAGAAAGCCACTTCACTCCTGAATCTTGCAGCCCGTTGTTACTCAGGTCCAGCTCTCTCAGACTGGAGGACTGCGAGCTGAGAACTGATGCCAGAGCTTCACAGCTTCTCTCTGACAGGTTACAGCCACTTAGCCTGAAGTGATATAGACAAACATTTACAGTTTCTATCATCTACAGTGTAAAAGCAGCACAATGTATTTCTTATTGGTTTTTAGGTTGTTTTAACAACACATACTGCATTAAAAAAGGCAAATAATGCGATTGTGCACTCGGAAACAAACTGGGAATGATCTTCTTCTTTTTGTGTACTACGGCTGCTATGTCAGAAAAGTGTCTAGTCGAGCAAAGTATGTAAATTAGGTGCTCAATGCAACACACCCAGAGGGCATTTATAAGAGGCCTGAGGCTACATCCCCACTAATATGTTTTACCGCATAACTTTTGCTATGTTTACACCTGGCGTCCACACTACTTTGGCTTTTACCGAGCCCCTAAAACGGAGACATTTAGAAACACTGCTGACCCCATTTTAGTTTGAAAACTCCAGGGTTGCGTTTTCCTCTGGACGGGCAGAAACCGAGACCTTTGGAAAAGATGACTCAGTCACCCATGTTCCCTTCCTTATTGGGTCTTATTTACCATGCCTGGCAAGATATGGGAGAATTGCAGGATCACATCTTGTCAGGCTTCAAGTAATGCGTTTGTGTCCTGAAAAGCAGCGGCCCAAACCAATCAGCGTCCAGTGAGGAGCTAATAGCAGCCACGGGTGTGGTTTAGGTGTGTGTCCATTCAAAACAACAATGGTGGACATGACAGACAGATCATCAACATCCAATCACTTGCCAGGTATTTTTTTGAAAGTGCCTGCCCTTTTTTAAACAGTTTCCAATGACGGCTTCTTAAATGGTTCTGTGTAACAAACAATCTGGCTAATAAGGTTAGGTCCTATAAGTCCCGACGTCTCCTTCCGTGATTTGCCACACCCTATCACGTGACTCATTTCCGGGAGGAAACGAACAACATCAGCCTTGACTACCAGTGGTTCATTGTGTGGGACTGCAGATGTAAATTAGCCTAAGGCTAACTCTGGTGCAATGCATCAAATGGTCACGTTTATGTTTTAATTGCACATTGTTCCTTACAAATAAAATTGAAATTGAAATTCAACATGGATAACGAATTACAGCCACTTCTGACCTTGTTGTTGATTTTATAATACTACTGCCTACATGCACAAGAGGTAAGCTATTACTCGAGCGTTTTGCGACAATTCCCATGTTGAGCAGAGTTATTGCATCGTATGCTTTTACAGACGTGATAAGCATCAATTGAGCCTGGATAATGCTTATGCCAATATCCCACAGACATACGTGGAATCGTGACAAGGAAATGTTTGGATTTTTTTCATACTCGAGCCTACGTTTACACCCTTTGATGAAAACATTTACGTCACGCGGACCCTCGCCGACCCAGACAGTATAATTTCTTTCGGCTTTAGTATGGACAGAGTTTAGTTCTGAAACGGTGCTCATGAGGATGGAGATCGTTTTCGTTTTAAAACGCCACTTAGAAAACATAAGTGTGGATGTAGCCTGAGATTGCCTTCTACTTATATACAGTATGTGTGAACAGCATGATCCCCTTTTGTATGATTCATACAATTTGATAACTGGTAGTTTGGTTTGTGATTAATGTCTTGCCCGTCTCTATTCTGGCTGGGCTTTTACCCCACCTTTGAGTGTGTTGGATGACACTTCGTAGAACTAGTTAGTTTGAAGCATACTGAGCCCTTAAGAATCTCTTTAAGTACAACTAGGCATATTTAGAATGGTTTGTATGTATAGTTATCTGTGCACCTACAGAGCTTTGTTGGAGGCTTTGACCACTGGCAGCAGCCTCAGAAGAGCCTCCTCTGAAGCAGAATATTTCCTCAAGTCAAACACATCCAGGTCTTTTTCTGATGACAGTAAGAAGAAAGCCAGAGCTGACCACTGAGCCGGAGACAGTTTGTCTGTAGAGAGACTTCCTGAACTCAGGGACTGTTGGATCTCCTCCACTAGAGAATGTTCAGCGAGCTCGTTCAGACAGTGGAACAGGTTGATGCACCTCTCTGGAGATGGATTCTCACTGATCTTCTTCTTGATGTACTCAACTGTTTCCTTATGGGTCTCTGAGCTACTTCTTTTCTTTTTAAGCAGGCCTTGTAGGTGAGTGTGTTTTGTTTGCTGTGAAAGACCTAGGAGGAAGCGCAGGAACAAATCCAGGTGTCCATTTGGACTCTGTAAGGCCTTGTCAATGGCATACCTGTGGACCTCTGCTGTAGATGCGCGGGTGAAATATAACCACAGTCTTTTAATGGTTCCCTCTGGCTCAGGCATTACATTTTTGTTGCCATTAATGAGTGACATCTCCACATAAAGAGCAGCCAGAAACTCCTGAACACTCAGATGGACAAAGCTAAACATCTTGTCATCATCCTTCCTCCTCCCATGCTCTTTTTTAAAGATCTCTGTGAACACTCCCGAATACATCGAGGCTCTACTGACATCAATGCCACTCTCTCTTAGGTCTTTCTCATAGAAGATCAGGTGGCCTTTTTCCAGTTGATGATAGGCTAATTTTGCTAATGACTGAATGTACAGAATTGTTTGACCACACTTCTTTTTTGTCTGATCAATCTGAAACTCCAAGAACTCTGTGTACAACTCAGTCAGGGTCTTTGGTAGCTTGTCTCTTGTTTGTGATCCCATTATATCTTCCAGAACTGAAGCGGTGATCCAGCAGAAGACTGGGATGTGGCACATGATGTGGAGGCTTCGTGATGTCTTGATGTGGGAGATGATTCTGCCGGCCTGCTCCTCCTCTCTGATTCTCTTCCTGAAGTACTCCTCTTTCTGTGAGTCGGTGAACCATCGGACCTCTGTCACCATGTCAACTAAGTCAGAATGGATCTGATTGGCCGCTGCAGGTCGAGTGGTTATCCAGAGGCGAGCAGAAGGAAGCAGATTCTTCCTGATGAGGTTCGTCAGCAGCACATCCACTGAGTTTGGCATTGTCACATCAAAGTCGACTGCTGATGTTTCACTGGTGGAGCAGTCCAGTTGAAGACGGCTCTCGTCCAGTCCATCCAAAACAAACAGAAGTTTGAATTCACTCTTGTCGTAGTTGGTGTTTCCTGAAGCCTGTAGTTTTGTAAAGATGTCATTGAGAGCCTCACGCTTGATGTCTTTGCTCTCCCTGATACATTTGTGAATGAGCTCTGCCAAAGTAAATTCTTCTCCCTTCAGTAAATTCAGCTGGCGGAAGGTAAAAAGGAATAGAAGGTGCACATCTTGATTGGCTCTTCCTTTAGCCCAGTCCAACACAAACTTGCGCACTAGGAATGTTTTGCCAATTCCTGCAGTTCCATTAGTCAGCACTGTTCTTATGGGTCTGTATTTCCCAGAGGGAGGTTTGAATATGTCACTGGATTGAATTGGTTTCTCTCTTCCTGCTTGCTTCCCTGCCATCTCAATCTGTATGACCTCATGCTGTGTGTTGATGTGTACGTCACCCCCGACCGTAATGTACAACTTGGCATAGATATCATCCAGAGGTTGCTCATCCTTCTTTTGTGCCCACCCTTCTTGTGCACATAAAAACTTGTCTTCCAGGTTTGATTGGAACTTTCGTTGGTAATATGTGATTGGTTGTGGTGATTCTGATACTGGCAATGTCACATCTGTATAGAACAAAGTAACATGAAAAATAGTATTAGTATCGGTATCATGAAGCCATTTTCTGACTTTGTGATGATGATGAGTTACTTTTTGAAGGGAGTAAACAAAGTTGGAGAGTATTGTAAGTCTGGTGGCAAAATTGCATTCCAAAGACTCTTTTTCCAAAGATTAAAAAAAAAACTTCTGCTCTTAGTATGTACTGCATATGCTTATATACACACAAACAAACATATACATATCCCCATATACAAACATTTGTCTAGTACATGTCCACATATTTACATAGACTACTACATTTGCATGTAAATACGTCCACAATTTGTTACATACACATGTATCCATATTGATCCTAATTATGTGTTGACATGTCAAGGCACTACTGTATTGAAATGGGCTATCCATTTCCTCCAGTAATTATTAAATTTGTCCATTTGTAGGTTTTTCCATATTATGTATTTCTTTTAAAATTACAATCCATTCCCCTCTAGTTGGGGGCTCTTTAATTAGCCATTTTCTAGTTACAGTTTTTTTACTAGCTGCCAACATAATTTTAATCAAGTGCCTATCACTAGAATTGATTATGTATGGGAGATTGCCAAGATATATTGTACAGAAATCATATTTAATGTCAGAGCCCATTATTAAGTTAATCTTTTCCACTATTTCAATCCAATAAGGTCGGATAGTTGGACAATCCCAGAAGATGTGGAAGTGATCCGTTTGAGTGTTACCACAGTCCCTCCAACATCTTCCCAAATTTGGCAAATCCTTCTGTTTTTGTTTTATTTTTGGTGTAATAAAAAATCTAATCATATTCCTCCATGTAAATTCCCTCCAATTACCTGAAGTTGAAGTGCTCAGCTGGGTTTTGCAAATGTTGAGCCAATCCTCTACTGAAATAGTTATATTCGCTTCGTTCTCCCATTTTGCTTTAATATAGAGTGTAGAGTTCCCATTATGTAGCTGTAAGCATGAATAGATTCTAGCAATCCGTTTTTTGTTGATCTTAGATTTATATGCATCAATCAATATGTGAATTAGGTCTGTATTTTAGTCTTCTGTTGTCTTAATAGTACTGTTAAAGTGTGCTATAAACTGCAGGTATCTAAAGAAGTCCTGATTTTCTAAGTAATATTCATCTTTAAGTTTTTGGAAGCTATCCAATCCCGCCCCCCCTCTTGTCAGAAATGAGACAGTATGCTGTAATACCTCTAAATGACCATTGTTTATATCGTCCATCCTGCTGGGCTGGTTTGAAGTTTTTATCATGTGCCAACCATCTTAATGATTTCATTTGATTTCCCAATTTTTAACTTGCAGCATTCATCAAACCTAATGTTCAAGGGTGTTCTTGTCCAGCAGTTCAGAGTATAGATTTCTGTCTCTAAGTAATGGTTGGAGGGGAATATCCAGTTGAGTCAGATCATTTTCCATTTAGCACTATAATTCGGGTCACACCAGTAAATTAAGTAAAATAACTCCAAATTTGGCAGAGCTAATCCCCCATTTTGTTTGGGTAATTGCAATGTAGTAAGTCTAACCCTTGGTTTTAGACCTTTCTATATGAACCCAGAAAGAATTTTTTTCCACTCGATAAATTGTTCTGAGGGTATTTCAATAGGTAAGGATTGGAAGAGAAAAAGTAATCGTGGTAAGATATTAATTTTAATTATGTCTATTCGACTATGGAGGTTCAATGGTAGTAAGGTCCATCTGTTGAAATCGGACTTTATTTCTTTAGTAATTGGCAAGTAATTTACAGCATAAATATTGGACAGATTCTAAGGGATTTTAATCACCAAGTACTTAATATTGTCATTTTTCCAGTTAAAACTACCAAGATTATGAATTTGTATTGCAGGCGTATAATTGTATGAGATAATCTGCGTCTTTGTGTATATTTAATTTATAACCCGAACAGTACCCAAAGGTTATCAAGCAGGAGAGTAGTTTAGGCAGACCCAAATTGGGCTGGGAAAGAGTGATTAGTACGTCATCCACATAAAGGCAGGTCTTAAATTCAGTCTTTTTAATCCAAATACCTCCTTATTTTTTCATCTTCTCTAATTAGCTGAGCGAGAGGCTCAATAAATAAAGCAAACAGAGCTGGGCTTAAGGGGCATCCCTGCCTGTGGCCTCTTTTAAGATGCACAGGGTTAGTTAGGCTGCCATTTATTTTTATTCTGGCTGTGGGGTAGCAATATAAGTTTGTTTTTTTTTTAAATAGAATTACTGATCTGTTAAAGCCAAATTGTTGCAGTGTTAAATATAAATATTCCAATTCCCATTATATATATATATATATATATTCCCATTCCTGATGAGAGAGAGATGATGATGTGTTGTCACACAGACGATAAGCAATGTGTGGTCACAATAGCTTAAAGTCATCATCCATTAAATCATATACTGTATAAGTGTGTAAATTGTGTGCAAGGTTGAAACTGCATGCTAGTAAATGCTCTGTTTTCGGTTCACTTCCTGTAATTGGGTTGGATCGTGTTCTCACCTAAAGTGAACCGAACTCTAGTTCGCTTGGAAGCGAACCGAGACCACCATTTTCTAAGGGCGTTTTCACACCGACAGCCTTCAGTTCGGTTGAATCAAACTAGAGTTTGTTTGCCCCGCTGGTGCGGTTCGTCTGGGCAGGTCAGAACGCGGCAATCAAACTCTGGTGCGCACCAAAAGCGGAGCAAACAAGCGTACCAAGACCTGCTTGAAGAGGTGGTCTCGGTACGCTTTCAATCGAACTCTGGAGCGGTTTGTTTTTGGTGAGAACGTGATCCGTACTTGAACCGCACCAGCTATATTATACTCCGCAAGTCTGAACTGTAGTCAGGTGTGTTTAGCAATCTGCGATGCAGCAGAGCAGCAAACTGTAGCAGCTCGCAGGGTTTCTATCACAGAAATAGACTGTGGTCAAGCTTGCCGTCCGTCACTCATCTCGTGGTCAAACCAGCTGCTGCTAAAGTTGGAGACAGACACCGACAGAGCAGAGTGAAGTCTCGGTGACCAGAGCAGATTTAGTAACATCTCTCGCGAAACAATGTCTGATAATTTTAACGAAATTAGCTGGTTTGACCACTAGACCAGAACACAGGACCTTCTTCCTGTATTTACTTTCTTGCTCACGCCCCCAGACATATCCGACCAACTGACCGAGGGCAAATGGCTCCACGTTTACTACTCACCAACTGATTCGGACCAAAGCAAACAAACTACAAGTGTGAAAATGCCCTAAAGGACCAGAGTTTGTTTGTTTGGTCCGCACCAGAGTTCGGATAAACTTTCACACCAGCCCAAACGAACCGGACTATCCGACCAAGTGCTCAAGAGTTTCGTTTTAAACGGACCAAACGTGGTAGGCGTGAAAGCAAGCAAAGTTAAGTTTAGGTTTAGACTTTTCAGTTAGACTTCAAAACAGACATGAAAAAGGCTAATGAGAGAACAGCTTTATATAACATTGTTGTCAGCTGCTTTAACTAATTGAGTTTAATTTTAATTTGTACCTTTCCTTGGTAAATTCTGTGCCAGATCTCTCATGTTGAGCTTCTTTAAAACCACGTGGGCCTCTGTCAGAGCTCCAGGAAGGCCGTAGGTCCGCACCATCACATTCACCGTTTCCCACCTTTTTGCTCTCTCCAGATGACACACTTTGATGCCATTCTGACACAGGTGCCATTTGAAGTTCTCAAAATCATTTTCTTTTAAATCCTCCAGAGTGTTAAAGAGGTCCTCTGTTGTCATTGTTCACCAATGTGACTGCTGTGGATGTAAAATGCAGTATTTAGACATCTTCACTCACAGAGAATCATTTTAATATGGATTAAATGTACTTTCTTGGCAATTAGTTCTACACACAATAACCCATAATGAGAAACCCCACTGATAATACCCACTGCTATAATTATGAGTCATATTTCTATATTTAATATAGTTAGGTATTATTGTCGTTGCTGTGCATCTCTCTACTTTAACCCCTCTCCTGTCGAGCCAGGTTATGTTCAAGCTTTCTGCCTGTTAAAGTGCCCATATTATGAAAAAAACACTTTTTCTGGGATTTGGTGTGTTATGTTGTGTCTCTGGTGCTTCCACACACATACAAACTTTGAAAAAAATCCATCCATGCTGTTTAGAGTGAGATACGGTTTCTGAATGTGTCCTGCCTTCAGTCTCTGGGTGAGCTGTTCGAAATCGGCACGGCTTGTGACGTCACAAGCTGAAACGAGCAGGCTAACCGCAACCATTAGCTCATAGCATTAGCATGCTAACGCTAATGCTAACGCTAGCATGCTACCTCATTCTCAATAGCAAAGCACTGCTACAACACACACAAGTTCACCATAATCTACAAAAGAACTACTTCCATGTGCGCCCTCATTTAGAAGTCTCCCAGCTAATCCTGCCTTGTAACTGACCAAAGTTGTAGAAACAGCCTTTCTTTTACTGTCTATGGAGCTAGCTAGCTGACATGATCTACATCTGAGCTACTGAGCATGTGCAGTGCAATCAAAGATAGTACAGAAGAAGAAGAAGAAAAGAGGTCTCACTCTGTAGCTAAAACAGAGACCAGCTGAAAAGATGATCTGCAGCAGTGAGAGAGAGCGGTGCAGTACAACAAAAATATGGTGTTTTTTGAAAATTAAACCATGTAAACCTATTCTGGTACAACCTTAAAATACAATTATGAACCTGAAAATGAGCATAATATGGCTGCTTTAAAACCCATTGGTTTGTAGACTGCCGTTTTGAAGCCTTGAGTTTAGAAAGTTGGCGGTCACCATCTTGTTTTTTGAAACCAGACGTGATGATTTTTTGATGAGAGGGTGTAGTTGGGGATGATGATGCTGAGCCAGTGTTGTTTTGATGTTTCTGCAATGGCGTTGCGCTAATTTAAATGCTAAAGAGGGGAACTTTCAGATGTTCAACCCTTCTGAAGCAAGGCATCCATTGGAGGTTTACCGACGGGTAAATACGGACCTCTGGGTACTGGCGCCATTCATCTGCATGTACTGCAGTACAGAATATCAGCAAACTTTCCCTTAAGTTACCAGCTAACACTAGCAGTAGCTAGCTAGCTTGGTTGGCAGAACGCTTAACAAGACATTTTAGGCGGCGAAAATGTTCCAATTAACTAATTATTCGGTAGAGTGAAACCCACAGTGAGAGGGTCAAAGTTTAAGTTGAAAACACGGACAACACCCAAAAACAAGTTCAGGTCTATTTTAATATACACAGTGCCATGGTTAGCATTGCTAAGCCTCCATTATGGTTGACAGGTCGGTGTGTAGCCATGCCCCCTAAAGTATCCCCTGCTTTATGGTTATTTTTAAAATAAATGGGACCATAATTTACTAAATGAACATCATGCTGTATTGAAGAAGACTTAAAACTAGCAATTGGGGGTAACCTCTAGCTCACCCATTAGAGTGAGTCACTGGCAGCAGCCGCAGGTTTGAATCCGACCAGCGGCTCTTTGCTGCAATGTCATCCCCCCTCTCTCTCCCCTCTCCTGTCTTCAAGCTCTCCTATCAATAAAGGCCATAAAAGCCCCACACATAATCTTGGTCTACATAAAACTAGCAATTGAGACCATAAACTCATGAAAATGTTTTCTGAGGTAATAAATCGAGTTCGAAGTAGGATACTTTTCTCATAGACTTCTATAGAAACTGACTTATTTTTGCAACCAGTGGTATGCAGGTTTAAGTCACTTCCGCATTGGCTTCATTTTTCACACCCAGAAGCACACTTTAAAACCCTTTATACACTTTATAATAACTACACACTATGAAGCATTAGTTAAGTATCAGTAAATGCTTAATTAATCATTTATAAAGCATTGTTCCGACATTTTTAAACATTAGTATGTAATTCATAAACACAGTAACACATGTTTTATTCTTGATTTGATAAGCTCATCTATAATGTGTTTAATGATTATATTTTCATACGTTATTAATGACGAGTTACCATTTCCAAATTAGGAATTACATAAATTACAACCCAGTTATTATGGAGCTGTTGATGGTTCACAAGACCATTGAGAAAGTGCTACTGTAGTTGTAGAAATAGGAAGAACTCAAACTTAGTTTAGAAGATAAAGGAGACTTTTGTGAGTATTAAGGTACTGCTGGCCTTTTTTAATCTCCTTTGTGTATGCTTTGTGAGGCATAGACAGGCCTCACTTTAGATGAGCTCACACAAAATACTTAACTAACAACTAGTAAAGGCTTTCTAACTACCTGAATTAGTCAAGAATTACTGTATTAATACGTGTTTCTCACTTTAAATGAAGTCAGACCTGATCCTTACCTAGTAACTGCCTAAATTAATCATAAATTGCAGTATTATTAAAACATCTATTAACCCACTCACTAACCATCAGTGCTTGTCTAAATCATATTTATAAATACATGCATGTTTAGTTAAAATAAAGTTCAGAAGTATTGGCAACCAAGAAGTTCCAGCTGATGTGTTGTTTTTATTTTGTTGAAGAAGACTATTGAGCTAATAATGATTATATAATCATAATGTGGTAACACAACTTGGGTCATCAAACTTCTTCAGCTGAGCTCTAAACAATCCAAAGAAGATGGAAGTATTTAGGGGAAAAAAGTCCATTTTGTTATGAGTTAAATTGAAAGTAGCCTACACTAAATGGTAAAGAAACCCAGGGGGACGGACTACCAAAAGCATCAGTAGAAGCTAAGGATCCCCATTCTTTTAACAACAAACACCCCCAATCATTTTAACAATAACAATTTTAAATGCAGATATCTACATAAGCAAGCGTACAAGGTCAAACATAGGAATCTTACCTGTTATTGAAAGCTTGTAGAATATTTTAACCTGCCTACCGTCTGGCAGGAGTCTGGCTGCTGCATTGACGTCAAAGAAGTTAAGAGGAGACAAAACGTGTGAACATGCTGACGCTATTTCTGTGGCTCTGTGGTTTAACTTTTATAAGTAAAATTGAAACTTCAACTTCAGCTCAATTTCCTTTCTCAGCACCATGTGTGGAAGTCAGAAAGCAGACATGTTTCCCCTTTACTCATAGATTACAGCATCATTGAGTACTTCTATCATGCATCAGTCAAATACTTATATTTGAATGAGACCCTATAGAGCCTGCCAGTTGTTGTAGAAGGTGTAGAGTATGTTGATAGGCTAGAAGGTGAATATTCTGTCCAGTCGCCTCTCCGTCAGCTTTGCAAAATGTATGGTGAATTTTCTATTTTACAAATATAAGTTGTGCTTTATGTGCTTGACGTTGGAATGTGATGTCACGTATAGGCCTCTCATCAGGATTGGAAAATCAATTTGCCAGTCTCCTGCTAGTCTATATCCGCGACCTTCCACTTCTGAGATTGCTCTGTTGCTGCCAGAAATTCCGCTGTATGTCCTTTTTGGCCAGATGTCCGTTACCTTCCGTTTTCTTTGTGTTGGAATTTTAAGGACTATGGTTAACTGCTCCTCAGATCTCTGCAGGGTAAATCCAGACAGCTAGCTAGACTATCTGTCCAATCTGAGTTTTCTGTTGCACGACTAAAACAACTTTTGAACGTACACGTTCCACCAAAACAAGTTCCTTCCCGAGGCTATTTTGCAGCGCCATTGGGCTCCGTCCGGCGCTCATGACGAACCAATCACAATTGTGATTGGTTTAAAGAAATGCCAATAAACCACAGCACGTTTTTCTCCCATCCTGGAATGCTGTGTGGACTAGCCAGACCCTCCTCAGCAGTGTTGTGGAGGAAGGTCTGGCAATATGAGACTAGTGTCCTGCTGACTCTGCTAGCCTGGGCTAGCAAGCCAGCTGGCTGGTCAATTTTTTAAATGTACCCATTAGAGTAAACACAGAGGAAACAAGCCATTCTGTCTTTCAACTCGTCAAATACTGACGGTTGGTCGGTGGCCCTCAGCGTCAGATGCTGACTCACAACACACAACACATGACCCCCCCAACAATCTTTTCCTAAACCTAACTAAGTTGTTTTTATCCTGGCTGCTGCATTGAAGTCAAGGAACTTTTAAAACGGAGGAGACAACGGATGTGAACATGCTGACACATTTTGTCTGTGGCTCTGTGGTTGAACTTATATGTAAAATTGAAACTTCAACTTCAGCTCAATTTCTTTTCTCAGCACCATGTGACAGTTGCGGTAGAACAGTAGAGCAGGCCAGAGCCGTGCAGAGACCTCTGAAGGGGCAGGTGCTCAAATATAAAGAACACATTACCATATACATAAAATCTGAGTCCACAACAAGCCCCACCAATCGGCCCCAAAATGTTGGCATTTGCAGGATTGCTCGCCATCTGTCATGGCCAACGAATGTTTTTGGTGAGCCGTATAATGGAGAATTGGCCAGCCGCAAGTTTTTCGTCGGTGTCTTTATCTTGCCTGGCATAATAAGCTGCACTGTAAGTTATGGGGCACTTGTAAAGCTTGTATTAACCTTCACAAAAGTGCTTGTTTTGCCACTGACAGGCTCAGATTAATATTCTAAGTGTCTGTCAACATTATGGAAAGGATTTCTAAGGAGGTCAACCTTTCTGTTAAAGGATAAGATCCTTTTTTTAAACATAAAAACGTGCCAAATCACGTTCACTAAACCCACCAGATTCTATGTAAATAAACAGTAATTTTAGCATCGTAAAACACACTCAAAGTCAAAGTCGACAAACAAAATAAAACTATGAAAAGCTGTTTCAGGCCGTCTTTCCTCTTTTCCAACCATCACAACTCTAGTTTTGGTTGAAATAAACCCATAGTTTACTGATTTACATGTGAAAATATGTTGGCTCTATACACGCTAAATGTATTGCTTTTTTAAATAGAGTCTGGTGGGTTTAGTGCTAGCGACTTCAATTCAATTCAATTTTATTTATAGTATCAAATCATAACAAGAGTTATCTCGAGACACTTTACAGATAGAGTAGATCTAGACCACACTCTATAATTTACAAAGACCCAACAATTCCAGTAATTCCCCCAGAGCAAGCATTAACAGTGGCTAATGCGACAGTGGCGAGGAAAAACTCTCTTTTAGGAAGAAACCTCGGACAGACCCAGGCTCTTGGTAGGCGGTGTCTGACGGTGCCGGTTGGGGATGTGATGAACAGTGGCAATAATAGTCACAAAGATAATGGAACAGTGACTACAAATGGTAGTCATAGCAGTTCATGTCATAACAGGGCACTGAAGGGCATTCCAGGATGTAGCGTGGCACAGCACAGCATGGGTGGACGTAGCAAGACGCAGACACTTGGCAGGACGCAGCCGGACGCAGCCGGACACTGCAGAGTATCGCCGGACAGTGCAGGGCATTGCACAGCATTGGACCACAGTGACAGCTCCAACCAAGATCGTGGTGCCACCCTAATCCAAGGGAATATTCTGGGCGGGAAAAGAAACATAAGGACTCCGGGGAGTAAACTCCCCAGAGCTAGGTTAGTAACAAGCATTTCTGGGGCAAGGATGCACACAAATGGAAACAAATGGAAAGAGAGAGGAGAGAGCAGCTCAGTGTGTCACAGGAAGGAAGGAACCTCCCCCGTAGTCTAGAACTATAATAGCATAACTAAGAGAGGCAGGTTAAGGAGAGGAGCCTGGTCGGGCTAGAACTCTCCCCAACCGGATCGGGCTGTACTGGCCTGCCTCCCTCTACTCTACTCTATTCGCTCCCTGACTATAAGCTTCATCAAAGAGGAGTGTTTTCAGTTTATTCTTAAATATGGTGATGGTGTCTGCCCCCCGAACCCAGACTGGGAGCTGGTTCCACAGGAGAGGACTTTTAGAGACTCTAGGAACCACAAGTAACTCTGCATTCTGGGAGCGCAGTGCTCTAGTGGGACAATAAGGTACTAAGAGCTCTTCAAGATATGATGGTGCTTGACGGTTTAGAGCTTTGTAGGTCAGGAGAAGGATTTTAAATTCAATCCTGGATTTTACAGGAAGCCAATGCAGAGAGCTGTTTCTGGTTAAACAGAAAGTTCTCAAAGATGTTTTAAAGGTCTATCTCTGAAGGGATCCTTTCCATAATGTTGTCAGACACTTAGAATATTAATCTGAGCCTGTCAGTGGCAAAACAACACTATTGTGAAGGTAAATATACAAGCTGGACTATTAACTTACATTGTGGTACACGTAGCTTGTTTCGCCACTGCCGACTGCAGCGATCTTGCTTAATACTGGACCAATTTCAAAGATTGTTGTTCCCATCAGTCACTTAGACACAAAAACATAGGAAAATAGGGTCCAGGTTGAAAAAAAAAACGGTAGTTACCCTTTAAGCGGAATGTTTTTTCTGCTTGGGGTGGAGATGTTTTATTTTTTATTTTGTTTAAAATCTGCTGAACATCTGCGGCGATGTCGTGGTAATTCACTCCCCAGGCGAGCGGACTGGCCAGCTTACGCCACTTGAGAAAAGCCCCTGAAGGTATGGGTTCTCAGGGAGTTGGTACCATTGGATAAAAACAGAGTATTTATTTCAGTCCAGTGAAAACTGATGCCTATTTCATCCCATATATTTCCACCTATGAATGTTACAAAACAGATCCGAGAACAGCAGATTGAATAGGCTTTCTCCCCCTTTCATGTTCAGAATATCATATACTTGATTATATATATATATAAATCAAGTGTGTGTGTGTGTGTGTGTGTGTGTGTGTGTGTGTGTGTGTGCGCGCGCGCGCGCGCGCGTGCGTGCGTGCATGCATGTGTTTTTCAAACTGTTTGATATTATGTACTAACATACGAAAATGACAAACATATTCTCAAGTTTACTGCAATGAAACACAAAGCACCAAATAACTCTTCCTACAAAGTCCCATTATTGCTGGCTCAGCCTGTTTAAATAGCTCTCATATTTTTACTTTTTCTTTTAAATCTCTAAATCAGGGGTGGCGAACCTGTGGCTCTTGAGCCGTATGCGGCTCTTTGCCTGCTCCTGTGAGGCTCTTACTGTGTGGCTGGGGGCTGTGTCATTGGTTGTTTTTAACTTTTCTGAAACATACAGTATTTCAGATAAGTAAAAAAAAACCACATTTGAATGCATCTGCCAATACTGCCAATTATTTTAAAATGGAAAATAATGCAGCAGAGTTTTGAGGACAGATTCCGCAACCTGAGGAAAAACAGCGGCCACAGATCACCTTCCTCGTTAACCCTTTCACTGCTGAATCCGATTGTTTGAAAGCCCCTTTAGTGACAAATGAGTGAGAGAGTTCTTCGAGTGGCCACAACCGAGTTCAAGCAAGACCTGAAAAGGATTATGGATAACAAAGACTGTCAGGTTTCCCACTGAGTCAATCTAAGTGAGAAAAAAAACTATGAAAACTGCTATGTATTATGACTGTCATTAGATCTGGAAGACACTGTTGCTGTTGTAGTGTGGACGTGCATGTGTTGTGTGGCTTTTTGCTATGGTGAGTTTTTTTTTGTGGCTCTTTATACCTAACTGGTTGGCCACCCCTGCTCTAAATCTAAATCTCTGACTCAGAGGTATAGAAGTTAGGGTGTTCACGAGGCTGACTGAAGCCTCCTCTTTGTAGTTTGAGGGTGACAGAGAGAAATGAACAGTGGTGATAATATCACGTGCTCAGCTTAGACCATTTATTCTTCATTTCCAAAAAGCCTCACGCTGACTTTTAACAGAAAAAGAAAGAACTGATAACCTGAGACATGGTGGTGCTGAGTGCCTCCACCACTGCTGCTGGGTGGCTGATTCTCCTGCTCTGTCATGATTTCTGATGCCTCATATCAAACGTAATCATGCTTCTGTATAGTATCAATACTTTGTCTCACAAAGCATTTCAAGATCAAAATAGTCGTAAAAAAAGTATCTTGAGATAACATGATTACAAATGAAAAATGATTTGCGTCATGGCTTCTGAAACGTTTTGATGTGTTCCTTTACAGCTGTTCTGTCTTATTTTTTGGCTGTAGGTAACCAATGGAATGTAACTAAGTACATTTACTCAAGTACTGTACTTAAGTACATATTTGAGGTACATGTATATGGGGTGCCGTTTGTAAAGCAGCTCACGCTGAAAATAACAGCAACATTTTGTCACATTTAGCTTCAAACAATGTTTAAAAAACTAATATGAATTTTCGAGGGTCACTTTTTTTTTGCACATTTAAAACAATATTTGTCAACTTAGATATTTTAAATAGTTAAATCCAAATATTAAATGTTACACCTAAATGTTAAATGTTAAATCTAAATGCTAAATCTAAATGTTAAATCTAAATCTAAATGTTAAATCTAAATGTTAAATCTAAATCTAAATGCTAAATCTAAATGCTGAATCTAAATCTAATTGTTAAATCTAAATGTTAAATATAAATGTTAAATCTAAATCTAAATGTTGAATCTAAATGTTAAATCTAAATGTTTCGAGATGCATTTTGAATGTGCATATTAGTTAAATATTTAGATTTAACATTTAGATTTAACATTTAACATTTAGATTCAACATTTAACATTTAGATTCAACAGATTTAGATTTAACATTTAAATTTAGTATTTAGATTTAACATTTAAATTTAGATTTAATATTTAGATTTAACATTTAGATTTAGAGTTAATATTTAGATTTAACATTTAGATTTAGATTTAATATTTAGATTGAACTATTTAAAATATCTCTAAGTTGACAAATATTGTTTTAAATGTGCAAAAAAGTGACCCTCGAAAATTCATACCAGTTTTTTAAACATTTATTTTACTGGAGTCTTTTCTTTTCATGTCACTTTCTACTTCTACTCCGCTACATTACGAGAGAAATATTGTACTTTTTAAACCACTACATTCATCTGACAGCTTTAATTACTAGTTTACAAATTAAGACTTTTGCACACAAAACACATTTTATAAAATATGAGGTTTTTTATATAAATTAAACAACAAGTCCAGCTGAAATGATTAGCAGATTAAACACTTAGTTGATTGACAGAACTGTTTGGATCATTTCCAGTTTCTAAAATGTGAGGATTTTTCAGCATTGAGTACTTTTACTCTTAATACTTTAAGTACATTTTCCTGATGATACCACTTACATACTTTTACTTACGTAACATTTTCAATGCAGGACTTTTACTTGTAACAGTATTTCTACAGTGTGATATTAGCTACTTTTACTTAAGTAAAGGATCTGAATACTTCTCCCACCACTGTAGGTAACCCAAATAAAGTGCCTGACATCATACTGGAAATACCATGGAGCCGTGGAATGCGATGTCATCGATAACAGTGACCGTAGTCATTCAATAACGATGAGACACGGGATGAAGCACTCTTAACTTTATTAACAAAAATCCCTAAACAGCATTACAGTAGGGAATAAATAGTTCTGAAGACATAAACCTATTTCTCAATTTACAATAACTCCTAAATGCAATCAAAGCAACTGGAGTCATTTTGTGTTTCTTACAGGCAGGAGTGGTGTCATCAGCAGGAGCCCGTCTCCAGTCTAAGTTCGTTACAGTCTATGATTGAAACACATTCATAACCCCGCACTACCGTCTGGAATGGCTTCCTTCCTATAGTAGGCTAATTGATTAATAGAAGACATGTCAGTTATCAAGCACTGAGACTTAGGGATCTTGAGTCTCTCTATGCGGCTGTGCAACTGAGCTGTTAACTTCAGCATACTAAAAATGCTAACATGCTGACAGTTTAGTAGTAGTGCTTAGTGATGTAGGTACTATGTTCATCTTAGCTGCGCGTGTTCACATGCTAACATTTGCTAATTAGCATTGAACACAAAGTACAGCTGAAGCTCGTGAGAATGTCATTCCTTATTTAGTCAGAAACCAAAGTATTTATGACGGCTCTTGTCTGATTACATGGGAAAACGTGTTCTTACACTTTCGGCAACACAATTTAAGGTAGATGCTAGATTGGATCTGCTGGAAGTGTCGACATGGTTAGGTTTAGGTTAGTCTATATCCACGACATTCCACTTCCAGGATTGCTCCGGTGCCGCCGGATGTCCCTCATTTGGGCCAGATGTCCGTCACCTTCCTCTTTCTTTGTGTTGGCGTTCTGCAGGGTAAATCCAGACAGCTAGCTAGACTATCTGTCTAATCTGAGTTTTCTGTTCCACGACTAAGACTACTTTTGAACGTACACGTGTTGACAAGTTCCTTCCCGAGGCTATTTTGCAGCGGCACCGTCCTGTGCTTAGCACTGCCCAAGACGACTGTGATTGGTTTAAAGAAATGCCAATAAACCAGAGCACGTTTTACTCCCATCCCGGAATGCTGTGTGGACTAGCCAGACCCTCCTCTGCAGTGCTGTGGAGGAAGGTCTGGCAATGCGAGACTAGGTTTAGGTATATGGTTAGGGGAAGAATCCAAGGGTATGCCAATCGGAGGCAAAATAAGGCGGGCCACGAGGCACATCCTTTTATGTCGACACGTCCAGCGGATCCGATCTAGCATCTACCCAAATGGGATGGCAATTGGCCTGTTTCATGGAATGCATTTTGACATGTCACAGAAACAGGTCTGTGCTGTGCAATGTAACATAATTGGAAGAGCAAAAAAGAAAAAAAAAAGCTCACGCATTAGTGCCTTGTAGTCACCTACATTATATAGCTTAAATGATCGGATAGTAAATAACTTAAATGATCCGATTCTTCTATATTTGGAGCCGTTCAAACAAACTATGTAAAGTCCCGTTTAAGACAGTTTTTTTCCATTCCTTTATGAACTAAACAATAACATAATCATCAGCTTCATTTAAGCAAAAACAATCATGGCGGCAGCCCCTAGTTTTACTGTCCTCACAAATGTTAAGTTTAAACAACTTTAGAGAGGGGTGCACAATTTCACAAACTGCCTTGTCATCACTTTCTTGGATAAGCACCTTTTGTTGAAAACAAATAATGAATTTATCCAGTTAACAAGTACTGACGTGATGCCACAGCCTGGTGTAACTCTTTTCTCTAAGCGTTGTCCATCCGATACCTCGTAAGAAGGAATGATCGGTAGCAGTTTGTTTTATGATTGTATTTAGTTTAGAAGTGATGAGTGCGTCTCTTTTAAACTCGTGTTTGAATCTTCACGGGGAATCACAGCGTTAAGGAAGCCATGCTAGACTGAGAAGATGCACCACTTCCTGAAACATCACAGTAGAAATGTACAATTATTGCAGTGGACAAGTGCTAGTTCACTCGGAGTAGAACCACCTCAGGATCCATCACACACACACACACACACACACACACACACACACACACACACACACACACACACACACACACACACACACACACACACACACACACACACACACAGCATTGAACAGATGACACAATAATCAACATTGCCTAAACCTGCCCGCCTGTCTATACATGGTTTAATATCTGCATGTGATTCCTAACACAACAGAGACATCCTTCATTTCCTCTCTCCTCCTTCCTATTGGTCAGTGGGCTTTGGTGGCCGTTGCTATGGGAACTGGGTGGGTTGTAGGGGCCGTTGCCGGTACGTGGACCGCTGTCTGGAAGAAGTACATCTGAAAGAAAAGGGAAAACTTGTAATACTCCGTCAAGGTTTAATGTGTACAACTGATTAGGGCTGGCTCCGAAAATGTGAATATTCGTTCAATGGTCAGGTTTTCGATTTTCAATTTTGGGATTCGAATTTTGTTTGTGTTTTTTTAATTTTTTTTTTAAACGTGCATGCAGGCTGAAATTTACTGTGGTGTTTTGTCGGGATTAACCCTTGTGTTGTCTTCCCTTCAACCTTTTTTTCACAGTTTGTTTTTGCTTTTTCCAACGTTTTAAATTTTTTAATTTTTCTTCTACATATTTTCAGCGCTTATTTCTACGTCCCATATTTTCTGATATAAAACAAAAATTCAAAACGGGTCAATGTGACCCGAAGTCAACACAAGGGTTAAGCTGCTTGCTAATTTTCCGCTAGCCGCTAGCTAATTTATGCAGCGCCATGTCGTCCACCTCAGCCAAGAACTGTAATGTTGAATTACAAGTGAGCAGTCTGATGTGTGTAGAGGTCTGTGTGGTTATACTGTAGCAGCCTGCCGTCGTTTTCAGGCGATTTGATAAAAAGGTAAAGCTAGTACGACCGTGCATAATGCAAATACAGCGAGGCGCTGGCTGAGCATTCATTCACAAACACTGTGTCGGTTGTCACTCGTCAGACAGTCTGGCAAAAACGCAGCTCTTTCCGTTTGTTTTGAATGTCTGGGCAAAAAGTTGAGTAAGATTCAACTTTTGGAGAAAAGCAACCCCGACGTCATCCTGCGGTGGGCAATCATGCAGCGTTAACTGGCGGCTATCAGACTCGTCAGTTGCGGCGTGCGAGTTCCGTAAAATTTAAGTAAAAAAGTTGTAAACACTACGAAGGTAGAAAAACTAAACACAAGCACTGAACTGCCCAGGAGTTTGTGTAACAACAGGTGACTGTGTCCTGCAATGACAAAGTGGCCGCTTTGTTGCATTTTATTTTCTCTCTTTTTCCAAAGCCGCCTTTAAGTGCAGTCGGAAAAATAAAGAAAACTCCCGCACACTGTCTAACTTGCAAAAGATATATAAAGTTTAATAACAGGCAACGTTTCGGTACAGCCTACCAAGTATTACGAGGGCCAATCCAAGGAGCTCACTAACCTTGCAGCCGACAGCCAGCAGCGTGTGCAAAACCACGATGGTCACAACTGTCGCCACCGCCATCACCTTGGTGTCCTCACGGACAACAGGCCAGAAGGTGAGGACCAGGACGGAGCCGGAGATCACCATGGCAACCACGATCAGTGTCCAGCGCAACCACTCAAATGGAATGATCCATAGAACCTGGAGATGACAGGGTTACATGTTGTTCACTGACTACGTTTACGTGCACATATTATTACGGTCTTTGCCCTTAAAGACAATATTCCGACTAAGCTGTTTACATGGCTAATGAAAGTCAATATTCCACTAATATTCGTTGACCCGTTTACATGCAGGCGTGCAGAGTAGGATTTTTTCAAAAAGTTTTCCACTGGCGGCGAACTTGTTAGACCGTGGCGAACACAGCCTCCCTCTTTCATTCCTTCAACCGCCTTCTTGAAAACGTCGGCGTCGCGAAGTTTGTGCATATCCAAAAACCTGTTGATATCCAAGTCTTTCATAATGTTTAAAAGTAGCTGTGTTTCTTCATCCAGTCAGAAATGTGGGCTTTTCTTTTGGGCATGTATCTCTACCGCAGCCTTGCAAATTGTTGGCTGCTTGGTTTGTGTACTACAACCATAGCAACGCACAGAGCTGACTGTAAACAGGCAAGAGGCTGTAAACTGTCACAAACTACGGTAAAAACCCTGATTGAGAGGCGTATTCCGAATGCGCTGTTTACATGGCCAAAGAATGATTCTACAACCAGAATAATACGTAGCCTGGGACCTAGGACGCAGCAACGGTGCCCTTGCAAAATAGACAGAGATAGCAAAGGGAGAAGGACATGTGGCGCAGGATGTCAGGCTTTACCCCAGCAATGTACATCTGTTGAGCCAGACTAGGGTTAGGTTAACCCATCTCTACAAGGTACGCCTGTACTGTTCTTGGGCTTTCGATCACATGACATGATCTATATCAGCAGGTGGAGTTTTTTTCCCCCAGTTGTCATGGAATTGTAGATGTTCAAATTTCAACTTTTCTGAGCACTTAACGGGCTTCTTCCTGTTCTTCCATCTGCTGATCCGAGATTACTCCGTAGCTGCCGAAAAAAATTCCGCCGGATGTCCTTATTTTCGGCCGGATGTCTGCTACCTTCCGCTTCTTTGTGTTGGGATTTTAAACTCTGGTGGATTTCTGAGGACTATGGTTAACTGCTCCTCAGATCTCTGCAGGGTAAATCCAGACAGCTAGCTAGGCTATCTGTCCAGTCTGAGTTTTCTGTTGCACGACTAAAACAACTTTTGAACGTACACCAAAACAAGGTCCTTTGCAAGGTTATTTTGCAGAGGCACCGTGCAGAGCTTAGCACCGCCCATGACGATTGCGATTGGTTTAAAGAAATGCCAATAAACCAGAGCACATTTCTCTCCCATCCCCGAATGCTGTGTGGACTAACCAGACCCTCCTCTGGCAAAGCGAGACCATTGTGGCGAACTTGTTAGACCATGGCGAACACAGCCTCCCTCAGGGTCACCATTGTGACCCTGACATGCACGATGGACTCACCGAGGTGGGGATATAGATGGAGAGGGAGTAGCCGTAGACACACACCGTCTCCAGGAAGGAATAGCCTCCGATCTGCCTCTCAGCCCCTTGCCGCCAGGTGAGGAAACCCCAGACGCCAATCGGCACCAGCCAGGCGTACAAGAAGATCACTACTGCAGCTATGGTCACTGTTGTTAGCAGAAAGCAGACTCAGCATGACTCGGTAAAACTGAGACAAAGTGTTGTCCGGTTGATCAAAGAGCCTGTGGAGGACTGACCTCTGTGGAACTGTGGTCTGTAGTGGTACGAGGGGTTTCCCAGCTCGCTGAGGAAGGTGGACAAGTTCCCGCTGATCGCTACCGAGAACACCAGAGTCACACAGATCCAGAATGGACCTGAGACACACACACACACACACACACACACACACACACACACACACACACACACACACACACACACACTATATTACTATACACGAAGACTTTGACTGACTGCTTTGATTACCTAACTTAAATTAAAGACGCTAATTGGTTTGAGTTATTTTTTAAGAAAAATTGTAAAAATTCTAATTCCAGCTTGTTAGATGTGACTATTTTCTAGTTTCTTCACTTCTCTGTGACAGTTAACTGGATATCTTTGAGTTGTGGACAAAACATTTGAACATTTGAGGACGTCACCTTGGGCTTTGCGAAACACCGATCCACATTTATTTTTTTATTTTTTTACCATTTTCTGACATTTTGAGATTGATTACTCCCAACAACCTCCAACGGGCATCAGAAACGTGTCAAAGAAAACACAAGCGGCCGACAGCTGACCAATCACGCTTCTCGTCTCTCCACATGGCATCTCCGTAGCCGCTGCAGACCCGGCGCGTAGTTCCATTTTTTTGAGGCGATGCACGTCAACTAGTGCAGCCTACGACTCGACTACACACGCAACTATGAATTTAGCTTTAATAGCACATAAACCATCTGAACAGGGGCTCTTTAAATCTAGAGAAAATGAAGACTACTAAAAGAGAATGTATAATATAATACACTGAAGATCTCAATTGGCTTACCGTACAGATCTGGGTTACTCCTAAGGTGGTGTTTGACAAAGTTTCTTCCAGGTAACGGCATCACTGAGCCCTTAACTCTGTCCAGAACCTGCATCACATGATCAAGCAAAAAAACAGACTAAAAGTCAATGTCATGATCAAATACGTACATGTATTTCTCTGAGCTTGGTTTATCATAAAGAATCTCTTGTATCCGTTGGTCAGTAACAACTAGAGTGTGGTTGTAGAGTGGGGAGGGGCTCGTACCTGCACTGTGTCCACGTTGAAGAAGGACTGATAGTACTCAAAGGTCCAGAAGCCACCACTTGGTTTCTGTCCTCCTAATAGCTGGACGGACACACACACACACACACACACACACACACACACACACACACACACACACACACACACACACACACACACACACACACACACACACACACACACACACACACACACACACACACACACACACACTTCAGCTGCTGTCCACTCAAAACATCAAGACTTTGTGAGAACCTGTGTCTTGGTGACATTCGCGGTGTAAATCACACGTTTAATCACAATACGATATATCAATTCTTTAGAGATCATTTAACACAGTCAGTTACATTTATATTTATTTTTAAAAAAGCAACTAAAACATGATTTGACAGTTTCATTACTAAGCTCTTCCAGACATTTAAGTTAAAAACAAACCGCTCTTTTTAATAAAAAGAATAAAAATGGGAAAGTGGGAATTTCAAAATAAAGGCGCATCTTAAAGATGACGGCACGTATCGACATTTTCACGTTGTATCGATAATATTGGATCTTTAAGGATTGAATCGATATATTTATCTAGATCGATGTATCGTTACTAGGGCTGGGTACCCAATTCGATACTTTTTTGGCACTGACCGAATTGCCTCTATAGTATCGAGTATCAAAAAATGCCTCGTTATTCAATATCCAATTTCAATACCTAAGGAGTAAATCTCACCAGCGTCAGTCAGCCAGTCAGCATGCGGCATGCTTCTACCAAGATCTCATAATGTTTGTGATTGGCTGTCTAACGTTACACATCGTAGAGGCACGCAGGAAAAACTCTACGTTACACAGAGAGACGGGGCTCACGGAGTAGGAGCTACAAAATATATTAAAACATTTGTGCCGTAAGTGATTTTGTAATTTCTTTTTGTTGTATAAAATTGGTATCGAAAATAAAGGATCTAGAGGTGCAACGATGAATCGATTAGTTGTCAACTATTAAATTAATCGCCAACTATTTTGATAATCGATTAATCGTTTGAGTCATTTGTGTATTAAAAAATAAGATTTCTCTGATTCCAGCTTGTTAAATGTGAATATCTTCTAGTTTCTTCTCTCCTTTGTGACAGTAAACTGAATATATTTTGAATTTTGTACAAAACAAGACATTTGAGGACGTCATCTTAGGCTTTGGAAAACACTGATCCACATTTTTCACCATGTTTTGACATTTTTATAGATCAAACAACTAATCGATTAATCGAGAAAATAATCAACAGATTAATCGACTATGAAAATAATCGTTAGTTGCAGCCCTAAAAGGATCGTTTAGGAACCGGTATCGAAGTCATGGTATTGGTATCGAAAAAGTTTGAACGATACCCCCAGCCCTAATCGTTACACCCCTAGGTACACCAGCACTAATCGTTACACCCCTAGGTACCCCAGCCCTAATCGTTACACCCCTAGGTACCCCAGCCCTAATCATTACACCCCTAGGTGACATACGTCAACACAGATGCTTAACTCACCTCTGAACTCTCCTCCCGGCCCTCCTCATCCTCTGAGAGGTCTAGTTTCACATCCTCCCCTCCTACTGTTGCTGCTGCTGGAGTGCTGGTGTTTGAGGCAGACATGCTGAGCGTGGAGGCCCCGGGGTCTGCAGACAACAGCTCTGCCGCTTCCTCAAACTCTGCACACATGCATCAACAAACACAGGCAGTTAGTAATAGTGGTGATGCTACAATGGGCCCAGACTTCAGGGGACCAGGGGGGCCGTATTACAGAAACTTCTTAACTTGCAGATCCCATCTTAATTGCTTGGTAACCATGGTACTGTAATTAGGGTTAGGACCTGGTTTAGGAGAAAAGCCATTACAGATCAACCGTTCCTAAGGCACCACCGGTTTGCCTTTTTGCTCTTCAGACATAAGAGCTGCCTTCCTCTTTCAGTGTCTTTTTTTCGACAAGGGCCCGGCTGGAGCCAGTCCCAGAATGATGGCAGCATTAATGTAGAGCCCAATAGTTTCAGTGATACAAAATAATGGACAAAAAAAAAAAAGCTATAAGACAGATTCCATAGGGCCCTACATTAAGTCAGCTGTAAAAGCTAACTGGAGATTTGATAATATGCCTAAGTTTCCAACCGAGCCACCCCACTGTAACTGTAGTTTAAATAACATCTTAAAATACATTTACATTTCCCCCCCAATGGCTTAGGCCTGGTGGGGGGCAACTTAGGCCCAGTGGGCTGCTGGGCTTGCAATATACTGGGGAAAACCCCGTCTTTGTATCCCTTGTCAGTTTGTAATTTTTCTTTTTGACAGCATCAACATTCCGTTGGATGCCAGACATTTGTTGGATGCACATCCAGCCTGCCCAGTGGTAACAAGGCATGACGGATCCATGTTCTCATTCTGTTTACGTCAAATTCTGACTCTACCATCTGAATGTCTCAACAGAAATCGAGGCTCATCAGACCAGGCGACATTTTTCCAGTCTTCAACTGTCCATTTTTGGTGATCTCGTGCAAATTGTAGCCTCATTTTCCTATTTTTAGTGGAGATGAGTGGTACCCGGTGGGGTCTTACATTACCTGGCGATTGCGTGTGAATTTGCGCCGTAGCGAGTAGTATGAAAGGGCGAAAATCCGCGTAGGGAGGTTGGTCGGGGTGGTGGATGGGTCAAACACAGGACTTTCACCAGGAGACCAGGGATCGTGTCCCACGTGACACATTTCCTTCGTGTCCCGCATTTCACATTTCCTAAAGTCAACCGTCGCTTTGTTCTTTTCCTAAACCCAACCAGTTCTTCTTTTCCTAAACCCAACCGGTTCTTTTTTTCCTAAACCCAACACGTCTGCTGTAACGGCGCTCAAAATGCGTACAGACCACTTGGCTTTAGAAAGTGGCGTGTATTTAACGTCCGCTGTATACAGCGTAGACATACACGCGGATAGCTCAAAATGCATACAGATAACACGCCACTTGGCTTAAGAAAGTGGGCGTTTGTTTACGCAAAGTCATGATGTCACATTGTGCAGAAGATGTAGTTTACACCCAGCTGTCCTGTCCTGCAGAGATGACCTAAGTGCCCCTAGAGGTCTCTGTATCTGAGGTTTACATTAAACCTACTGTAGACCCCCCAGGTGCTTCTCATTTCCCTTATGTCATGTCTCCTTGCTCCTCAGGTAAATTGATCTTGGGGCACGTTAAATCTCAAAACGGGGTGCACCATTTTGCTACGGTTTCCGGGTTAAATATGTTTCTTCGGAACGGTGTGAAACGTGCGTAATAGGCTTAGAGGTACGTTTTCTCCCGTTTAGTGGCTGAGATGTGTATGTAAAATTAAAAAGGCAGAGCGCTTGCGCGCACAACAGGGTGTTCAACGCACCCCCCCGTTTCAGTTTAAATAAACGGATGTCTCATGTCCCCTCCTCCACTAAAGAAATTCTTAGAGATGACTAACACTTACGTGATTTTGTCGACGAAGCGATTAGTTGATTTAATCAACAGATCTGTAAAAAATAAGCTTCTCCACAAACAATCATGGAAAAGCACTGCTTTAAATCCTGTTTTTACCACCGATGTGCTGATAAGTTTCTTCGATATAAGTTATTCAGCATGAAAAACGATTTAAAAAAATGACTATTGCCCCCACTAATGCCCCTTTACTGTTAAGAGGAGCAGGACCATCATTTACTGAAGTCTTTATCCAAAAAACACGCCCTTCTATTGTTAGTCTGTTAGTGAATGCATCACCACAGTTTTACACAAGAACTTGTATTTATTCATTTATTACCGTTCACCATCTAGTTTAAATAACGGATCTGTGATAACTGGAGGTCTCGTTAACAAAGTACCACGAAATATCATTCATCATTAACCTATATCATGGAATATATACAATCCAAATATAGTCTGTAGTAGGGCTTTGGTTTACAAACGCATTGTAATTATTTCCATTCAGTCGCACTGTCCACAATCCTTGTACACCTGGTAAAAACTATATTTTGATTTAAGATATATTTACATTTCATAACAAATACATCATTTTCACTTTCATTTCATTTATTTATTTATCTCGAACAATCAACAATGTTGCAAGACATAAAAAAAAAAACATAAAATAAAACAATCAATCAGAATCTAACAACAAAAAACAAAACAAAAACAAAATAAAAAATATAAAAGGGATTAGTTCGAGAAGGAGCAGGCGGAAGCAAATAGCTTATTTGGTCCTGCCCCTTATTTCACAAAATCATATTATACAAAGTAAATAGATATGCAAATACAGCATACAATCTTTCGGTCTTAAAATAACTTACAACAATACAATAATATACAACAATAAAATTACAAATTCCAATCCTATGTTTCAGTTTATTCTTTTCTGTATTGGTCAAGTAATGATGTCTTTAATCTATTTTTCACTTTGCCTAAAAAAAAAAAGGCCCCAAACATTTAACTTAAAACCCCTTAACCGTGCATCTATCAGTCTAGGAATGACAGACTGAGACATGGAAGGGAATGGAGGGAAGGACAAAGCAAAGCCGGACAGATGGAGAATTACAACAGACAAACACTGCAGCAGAGTGGGGAGAGTCTTTACCTTGGAATTGTAGATCATTAGGACTAGCCATTGCTTCAGTGATCAATCAGCAACCTCATGCAAGACCTGGGAGAAGAGGAACACATGTTCACATACCTACAGGCTGCTGGGTAGACCTTACTGATTGATAGACCATCTCTTTACTGATCAAACAGCAAGCTCACCTATCAAGTTCTTTTACGTATACACTTCAATGTTCAGTGATCCCAAAAGTCCCCAAGACATGTTACCATTCTGCCCTTAACTTTGTACTCTGAGTAGTGACCAGCAAAGCTCAAACCAACCTGTCCGCAGCAGGATGTCCCTGGTGGTGATTAGGATGATGATGATGATGATGGCGTGTCAGACACAAAGCTGTGACAGCTAACACTAGCTAAGCTAACGTTAGGCTATGTTCACACAAGCACTCATGTTTCTCATTTGTTTGAAGACGCGAATGTTAGCTAACGTAAGTATATGACCCAGTCCATATAGGTTTAAAAAAAAAACTACTAGTCATACGCTGCTAACGCCAGTCTTTCATAAGGAGCGCAACTGCTGTCTGTAAAATGCTAGAACGTAGTTCCGGGACACGTCACCACGTAAACAAAGTAGTCACGTGAACCAACTTCGCCTTCTTTTTTTTAAAGGTTAGTTGATGAAAAAAACAAACACACACACACACACACACACACACACACACACACACACACACACACACACACACACACACACACACACACACACACACACACACACACACACACACACAAAGATGAGGAAATGTTAGGTGATACATTGGATGCATTTACAATTTATAAATATATATTTCCACATATGTGTGTCCGTAATCTGGTTTACCGGATGTACAGCGCGTGGAAAGTGTTCAAGTGACAGCAAGCGGAACGTTTGTTTTTGTTTGTTTTCTGTCGGAAGATTAAAAACGATTCACCTTCGGGTGCGCCATTTTGGCTCCATGTGAGCTGTCTACTTGACAACCAGCATGTTTCTTGTGCGTGAAGGTGACCGCACGAGTGAATAAACCCGTTGAAATGGCTTCGTTGCGTGTAGCGAGGAGGATGTTCTGCGCGGCGGCAGAAACAGCAGCAGCTCCGGTCACAAGCAGCAGATGGGAAAGGCTGAAAAACAGTAAAGCGGGTGAGAAACGGAGTCAGCTAACGTTAGTTAGTGTAGCTAAGGTTACACAGGGGAAACCGCTAACGTTAGCTAGCTTTCGACGTACGTTAACTTTAATTAGTTTATCCTGCTGCCCAATTCACTGGTCATATGATGTTTGTAGGAGGTAAACAAGATATTTGTATTATTGTTGTAGCTTGGTGCTTCCTTTATAATGTTGCTAGTGTAGTTGTCATGCCATCTATTTTCATACCACTTAATAACTCCAGCAGTTCATTCAACCTTTATTTAAACTCGAAAGATCATTGAGTATGGAGGATATATTCATTCATAATTCAAATTGAAAGTCCAAAGAGAAAACGAAGCGAGATCAAATTTAAAAATATTATTTTACTACGCTACTAGGAAAAATCATGCCATAATTAAATTTAAAAAAGAAAAAGGAAACTGAAAAAGCAAAGTTGAAATGTAAAATTATAATTTGAAAATGTAAAGTGCAATGTAAAAAGTCAAATTTTAAAATGCAAAGCATAAATATAAATGCTTAAACTGAAATCTTTGAAATCTTTTAATTGACAGAAACATCAGATATGAAACTCAAAATGTGAAATGGTAAGCGGCTGTTACCGACGATACATGTTTTTGCCCTAGGGAGATCGAAAACTTCTTTTTTGTATGTGGCTGTGATGTAGTGCTCACTATTCTCCGCAGTAGATCTGGGAAGGTATTTCAAACAGACATTTGTGTGACAGACAAACAAACCCAAACAAAAATACTTCTAATACGACCCTCAAACCAAGCAAGCAGAGTAAAAGGTTGCGTACACTGTATATGTTACGTGTTACATTTCCACTGTTTGGCGAAAACACTTTAGAGTGCACTATTTCCGTGATAGGGACCGGTTTGGAACAGAGCCTTAGCCTAGTTCTAACATGAGTGTTTAGTAAGTGGAGATTTAGGAATGGCTAAATTAGAACAGGTTTCACTACACAAACTAGTTCTTATGTAGAGATTAGTTGTTACTAAATATTTCCACTCAGCAACTGTTGCATGGCTCACCGACTGGCAAAGCTAACGTTTAGGTTGAGCAGAAACAAGTTGTATGAAATATGTTTGTCATATCTAACCTGGCACTTCTAAATGCTGTTTAATAATGAAGTAAAGCCAGAGGGTTTTGAATTGCCTTTCACACAAACGACAAAACATAACTTAAAAATGACAAATGTTATTCTAATAACGTCAGACTACAATTCAATTTTATTTATAGTATCAAATCATAACAAGAGTTCTCTCAAGACACTTTACAGATAGAGTAGGTCTAGACCACGCTCTATAATTTACAAAGACCCAACAATTCCAGTAATTCCCCCAAGAGCAAGCATTTAGAAACTACACAAGTTGATAAAATAGTAGTGTTTATTATACTATATATATATATATATATATATATATATATATATATATATATATATATATATATATATATATATATTTATTTTTTATTTATACTCTTTATTGATCCCCAATGGGGAAATTACAATTTAGCATACATTCATATTTCCCACTTGTTCTTAATTACATGAATACTACTAATGTATTATCATGTTTCTCCATGTATGCCGATAGAAATAAACAAAGTGTTAACTACATGACCAAAGGGTTAGCAGTTGAGTTTATCATTTAGATAAACACTTAAAAAATGTTACAGCTTGTGAGGCTACAGGGATTTCATTTTACCATAGTTGATTGCTTTTAATTGGACACAACAGATGTGTCTGGACAACTGACATTCCTAAAGTCTTAAGGTTTAATACTGCAAACCAATTCAGTAAATCACTAGTGTGAAACTAGCTAGTAGTTAGTAAGAACTTAAAGGGGCTGCTATGCAGTTTTGGCCATTTCTTCGCTGTTTTCTGGCTTTTTGCTGGCAGGTTTCTCTATAGAGCTCCCCCTACAGCATCAGAATAGATATTTGGCAGCTCCTATGTTTACTCGTGTCTGACTCCTCTCTCGGTCAGTCTGCCGTTTCCTCTTTCTCTGTTCCTCCGACAATTCTTTCCTAGCTTTCTGCTTCTTTTTAGCCGACTCAGCCACGACGATAGTGTGAAAAACTCCATTGCTACCTTGTTAGCCGGTTCCTGAATGGGCGTATGTGTGCAGTGCCGTGAAGCAATTCGTTACATCGCGAGACCTGATATCACGCGATACTTCCTGACGCTGAGGCCGGCGGCTTGCCGGACGAAAGTTGCAAGGGTGGTTTTTCCGCTCACAGGCGCTAAGGGGGGAGCAAGACGACCACCGTTCAACTAAAAAAAAAGTCATATAACCATTCCAATGACTCCGAAGCTGTTCAGTTAAGGTAAATTAAGCTAAAGAAAAACTGCATAGTTCCCCTTAAAGAAGGACTTAGTAATACATTTACAAATCCCCCACCAGGCAGGACTAAGGCTGGGTTCAGACCAAAAAAAGCGATTCGGTGATTTGCCGCAGGGTTGTTCGGTGGTGGGAGTGTCACTGAAACGGCCCATTTGTGTTCTTTAACCCCCCAATGTAGCACAAGTATTATATTTCACAGTTACTCTTTTCCGTTTCTAGATCTCGACGCTTCCGACCGCACTTGAAAGCAGCTTCATTACACGGAGAAAGAGAAGAGACGGATCCACGGTGCTTTGTTGTTGCAGGAAACATTCAGCTGATACCCAAACTCCTAGGCAGTTGGGTGAGTGTGTTCGGCGTTTTAAAAACTTTCTTGTGGCAGTGATGGAGGCAGTGATGTTTCCTGTTTACTGTACGGGATACTCACACCGCCTCAAAACCGACAAGTGTGGTTACTAGTTCGCCGGTTACATGATTGGCCACCGCAGCGTGACGTCAGATTCCGTTTCTCCAAATGTTGAGTCGGCCTCAACTTTTCACCGCAGGCCGCTGCAGTTTTTTGTTCCGTCTCCCCCCTGTGGCAACCCCCGCTGCGAGCCTAAACACACTAGCCCCATTCAAAATGAACGGAAAGACCTGTGTTTTTTCTGCACCGTTTGACGGCCCACGCAGGCTGCGTGAATGCAGACTAATGCTGGATTCACACACACAGTGGCGGTCCTGATCGAGAGAGAAAAAAATGCAGGCGGCCTGCGGCGAAAAGTTGAGACAGATTCCACTTTCTGAAAAACGCAATCCGCCGTCACCCTGCGGCGGCCAACCATTTAATTGGTGATCAGACTTGTCTGTCGGTTTTGAGGTGGCGTGAGAGTCCCGATCCGTAAACAGGAAACATCACCGCCTCCATCGCCGCCACAGGAACGTTTTAACAAACGGAACGCAAGCACTCAACTGCCCAGGAGTTTGTGGATCAGCTGACTGACAAAAGTCTCTCCATCTCTTCTTTTTCTCGTTCCTCGTGAAACTAAGCTGCTTTTAGGTGGGGTCGGAAAGGTTGAGATCTATTAACAGACGGAAAGAAATTGTGAAATATAAAGTCTACTTGTGATACGTTGGGGGGTTGAAGAACACAACAGGACGTCACACAAATGGGCTTTTTCAGTGGCAGTCCCACACCGCCACTCTGCGGCCAATCCCCGGACCGACCGATGTGAATGACCGCTAAGTATCCTTTCCTGTGCTGCGTCCTTCCCTGTAGGTTCGTGGTGTCGCGGCCTGCTCTCGGACTACAAAGAGGCATGTCGGGAGGTGGTTGTGGGCTCGTGGGAGCAACCGGTCAAAGCCTCAGTGTACGTCACTCTGCTGGGCGGGGCCTGGGCCTGTTTCTACACAAAACCTGACCGCTCGTCCTTTGACGCCACCCTGCTGGAGTTCTCCAACCAGCTGGGCCTGCTGTCACCGTGGATCCGCAACGGCACCTCGGACGGCCACGTGCAGAGTCTAGTGAAGCTTCGCAACGAGGGCCGGCTCCGCCACGCCAGCCTGGGTCTCCTCTCTCTGGTTTACAGAGCCGACTACGACGCAGACGCCACGCTGTACGAAGCCCAGTGCTCCAACCTGTCGGTGCCCTGGAGGGAGCTCCCTAAGCGGATTCTAGACGTGGGCTTCATTGGCCGCTGGTGGGTGCTGGACTCAAAGATGAAGAACTTTGACGTGAACGAGGACGAGTTCAAGAACCTGCCGGCACACATGCAGGCGACATCGCCACCCGGCGTTCAGGAGGTGGAAAGGAGCGAGAGGCTGCACAAAGAGTCGTGGTTAGCACTGACAATGGAGGAAGAGGAGAAAGAACCTAATGCGGTGGACAGAAAGGAGGAGAGCGTCAGCGAAGAGAGCCAAACACAAGCACTGAAAGAGGAACAGACTCAAGCGTAAGTGCTGTGTGGCTATTTCACACTGCACAGCAAAAACATGCCGGATAGAGGACCGTACCAGGGTAGTTATTCTCATTTTACATTCAACAAACCGCTTTTTAGCTTCCATTTTCAGCCACGAACTGTCCAAACCGTTTACTGCCACCACAAACGGCCAAGGAAGGAGGAAACATCCACAGCTTTGTTCTCGTCAAATTAAAAGTAGCCCTTCAAGATCTTTTTTTTCTTCGCTATGTTTTTATTTATTCCCACCTGTTTTACAAGGTAATGCAAATGATTTATACCATGTGTCAATAAATCTGTCAATCATCTGCATATGTCTTACCATTGTTTTATCTCACTTGTCTCACAACTCCAATAACATAATCATACCGACCTTCAGCTTTTCACTTTAAGGGATTTAATGATATCAATGTGTGATGCCTATTTGTCCACTTTTTGAGGCACCCACTTTCCTTTGTGCACGAATGGACCAAACGGACGCAGGATACGCGAGGCAGCCGTCATGCGTCCCCATCGGCGTAGTTAAAAGTAAGTAGAAAAGTAGTAGTAAGCACATCTCCGGCTTTAAATGTCTGCCTCTAAAAAGAGTTTACCTCCAATGTATTAAATAAACTGAAGTCCATTAGTAGCTGCAGTAGCAATGCAACAATGGCACATTGAGTGTGTTTACATGGGCATTAGTTTTTTGAGAATAATTGGGGTTTTTGAGTGTCACAGTTGTGTTTGGGGCATGTAAACATCATATCCTTGTTTCATAAACCTTGATAAGCAAATATAAGCAATTCAAATACAGTACCTACCTACCTACCTACCTGGGCCCTGTTTCAGAGATGTTGTCTCCCTAGGAGAATTTTGTCTTGGGCATTCGAGAGAACACAGGTGACAGCATACAGTCTATAATGTATTCACGCACACAAATCATATATCTATGTACAAGCTAACTTCAGGTAATATTCAGTAACACACAGATCATCTGATGTCTCTTGGGTGGAACTGCTAAAAACTGACATTTGAAATGTGACAAGGGGCTCCAATTAGCTACAGCTTCTCTTTTGTGAGGTGTCACAAGCCAAAAAGGCTGAGAGCCACTGGCTGTATTTAATAAACTCATCATATTAGAGATGCAACGATGAATCGATTAATCGATTAGTTGTCAGCTATTCAATTAATCGCCAACTATTTTGATAATCGATTAATCGTTTGAGTCATTTTTTTATTAAAAAAAATAAGATTTCTTTGATTCCAGCTTATTAATGGTGAATATCTTCTAGTGACAGTAAACTGAATATCTTTGAGTTTTGGACAAAACAAGACATTTGAGGACGTCCTCTTAGGCTTTGGGAAACACTGATCCACATTTTTCACCATGTTTTGACATTTTTATAGATCAAACAACTAATCGATTAATCGAGAAATTAATCGACAGATTAATCGACTATGAAAATAATCCATAGTTGTAGCCCTACATCATATGTTTATTTCATCTGACAAGTATAATGCTTTCCTTTGAAGTGTAGTGGGGTAGAACAGAAGTAGAAAGTAGCGTAAAATGGAACACTCAAGTAACGTACTAGATTAAATGAATTCCTTTATGTGAAGTTTTTGACATATCCATACCTTTTTACACTGTTTAGTTCATCTTAGTGTGTAAGCTTGTACTACAGCACACAACATAGATTCGTTAGCCTTTGAGTTCGTTCCACAGATACCCTATGAGGGAATCTCAGAGACTCTGACCCCTTGGACTGACAACTCAGCCATGGGGGAGAGGGACATTAAACCACAATGGGGTCAAAGGTGACTCATGATGTCACTAATCTGACTCACTGGCAGGGGCTATCACATGTCACCTGGAGGGAGTCATAGGTCAGGGGCCAGCCTGAGCTTTTTTAGTAGTTAGCTGAGTGAACTGCCACTGGATTCTAGGACTGGCGGTGTGTTAAGATTTAGCCACCAGATGGGGCTGTAATGCAAAAGAATGTATGAGCCCAGCTCCAGCAGGGTTCATTGAACTGGATGGTGCTTGAACTACCATTTTACATCCCATTAAACACTAATATATATGATGGGAGGGGGCATCAGGGGCATTATTCACAATTACCTTACACGCATACAAGTGGAATGCTCTCACACACACCATTGAAATGCCTTCATATGCACCATTGAAAAAAATATACACTCACATACTATGCTAAAACGCTCTCATATACACTACTGAAACGCTCTCATTTACACTACTGAAATGAGTGTTTCAGTAGCGTGTGTGAGAGCATTTCACTTGTATGTGTGTGAGGTAATTGTGAATAATGCCCCTGATGGCCCCCCCTCATAAATATGGAACAGCGAGTACATACGATCAAACAGCAATTAGCCACTATCTGATGTGAGTTTGCATGTTCTCCCTGTGTTAGTGTGGATATTCTCCAAGTGCTCTGGCTTCCTCTCACAGTCTGAAGAGGTTAGGTTAATTGTTTACTATAAATGGCCCTTAAGTGTGAATGGCTGTCTGTCGCTATGTGTCTATTGGATTTTATCAGGATACAGCATAGAAAATCGGCTTAGAAATATAAGAAATATTGGATCGGATAGAAAAACACATTTAATTTTGCTAAATAAAATACATCACATTCATTAATAATTTGACTTGTTTTTATTTGCAACAAATTGTGTATCCAAATACAATACACGTGTTGGGCTCTTAAGGCAATAAAAATAAAGTGCTCTACACTTTAGATCAAAAGAAAACCTCACTGTACACTGTTTTCAGATAATAGGAAACACAACAGAAATAAAGTGCAATACACAATTTATTTCTTACAGCAACAAATGCTCTACAGTGAGTTCAATATGTTAAAGGTCCTATGACATGCTGCTTTTTGGATGCTTTTCTATAGGCCTTAGTGGTCCCCTAATACTGTATCTGAAGTCTCTTTTATATAGGCCTTAGTGGTCCCCTAATACTGTATCTGAAGTCTCTTTTATATAGGCCTTAGTGGTCCCCTAATACTGTATCTGAAGTCTCTTTTATATAGGCCTTAGTGGTCCCCTAATACTGTATCTGAAGTCTCTTTTATATAGACCTTAGTGGTCCCCTAATACTGTATCTGAAGTCTCTTTTATATAGGCCTTAGTGGTCCCCTAATACTGTATCTGAAGTCTCTTTTATATAGACCTTAGTGGTCCCCTAATACTGTATCTGAAGTCTTTTATATAGACCTTAGTGGTCCCCTAATACTGTATCTGAAGTCTCTTATATAGACCTTAGTGGTCCCCTAATACTGTATCTGAAGTCTCTTATATAGACCTTAGTGGTCCCCTAATACTGTATCTGAAGTCTCTTATATAGACCTTAGTGGTCCCCTAATACTGTATCTGAAGTCTCTTATATAGACCTTAGTGGTCCCCTAATACTGTATCTGAAGTCTCTTATATAGACCTTAGTGGTCCCCTAATACTGTATCTGAAGTCTCTTATATAGGCCTTAGTGGTCTCCTAATACTGTATCTGAAGTCTCTTATATAGACCTTAGTGGTCCCCTAATACTGTATCTGAAGTCTCTTATATAGACCTTAGTGGTCCCCTAATACTGTATCTGAAGTCTCTTTTATATAGACCTTAGTGTGGTCCCCTAATACTGTATCTGAAGTCTCTTTTATATAGACCTTAGTGTGGTCTCCTAATACTGTATCTGAAGTCTCTTTACCGAAATTCAGCCTTGGTGCAGAATTACAGCCACTAGAGCCAGTCCTATAATGAGCTTTCCTTAGGATGTGCCATTTCTTTAAATGCTATTGAGCTGGAGAGAGAGGGGGGGGGGCAACGTCAGGCGCGCGGGAACTTATTTTTGACCAGGGGTGCTGAAAACAAAATGTCTGACGATTTCCTCCCCCCAGGGAATGTTTCGGATTTTGACAGCTAAATATGTCATTTTAGCGCAGCGTATGGGTGAGAGTGAGAAGTTTTAGAAAAGTCCTGGGCAGCCACAAATTCCACTGTTCCACAATTATGCGACAGCACTCGCCACTCCGACTCCACTGCGCGCACCCTAACATCACGGAAGCGCACTTGACATCATTAGCCTGTTTCACAGCACACCAGAGATGTTTGGCTTGAAAAGATATGCTAATAATCAGGCTGCAATGACCTCGCCAACAATTTCTGAATACCCTAACTTGTACCTTCTCCACAGCTAAATGTGTCCTAACCACGTCACAGTGGTTTCTGTTACACAAAACGTATGCAATGAAAACAATCGTACTTACAGGTATTGCCCTCACAGGGAACGGAATTATCTTTAAAGCAACTTATTCTTTTTGCAGAATAACCAAAGTTTCAGGAGACACTGAACCAGCGTGTAAACCGCAGTTATTTTCCACACGTGAACACGAAGTAAGCTGAACGTATTCCCGTATTTCTTAGATAATTAGCTACCGATTGTGCCCAGTAGATGGCACTCTAACACAACAAATGACACGAGAAACGGCTTATCATCCATTCTCATCTCAGCTGAAAAGACGGTTGAAAAGTTTCTGTCCCGAACCTCCTTCCAGGATAACTGAAGTTGCTTGGCTGACAGGGCTTTTCGAATCCTTCTGTAAAGTTAACGTTAGCTAGATGCTCTTCAGCTGCCCCAACAGAGTTTGCCTCGGTGGTGGACGAGGAAACATCAACTGTAACATCTACAGATGAAATCTTGCTAATTTTAGCCGCATTACTATGCCGGAAGAAAAAATCTTGTATCCTTTTCTGCGACATATTCTTCTCTACAACTAACATTCCAGTCAACTAGCCTCAGCCTGCTCGCTTCTCAGCAAGTCACGTCACTTGACTCACTTTCACTTTGACCTCTATAGCAGCTATAACAGTTAATTTTTAGTAGGCTATATTCAAACCTATCCATAACTCTTCTTTGCTATTTGCCTCATTATTTGATATACAAAAATCTAAATAATGTCAGACAGCGAATTAGTAATTATCCAGCTCCTGCCAGCAGGGGGTGCTGCAGCACCCTCAGCACCCCCCTTCCCGTGCCCTTGGGCAAGGTGGAGGGTGGGGTTGTGGCCTTGACCAACTGTCATGCTTTGCTTCTTTGCAAGCCATGATATCTCTCTCTTTCTCATGGGCGGGCCAAATTCTCTGGACGGGCAAAGCAGAGAAAGGGGAGGTAACCTTTCCCCTTATGACGTCATAAAGGGAAGATTCCAGATCAGCCCATCTGAGCTTTCATTTTCTCAAAGGCAGAGCAGGATACCCAGGGCTCGGTTTACACCTATCACCATTTCTAGCCACTGGGGGACCATAGGCAGGCTGGGGGAACTCATATTAATGTTAAAAAACCTCATAAAGTGACATTTTCATGCCACCCTTTAATACTTCTAAACTGGCCTCCAAATTTCAACAAAGTACACAGTTGCCATACAATGTGTGTTTAAAGTATAGGCCTATATCCATTTACTAAAGACAGTGATTGGCAGAACAGGCAGCCAAGTGACAGTACTCTGATCCAATGGATTTGGGGGGGGGCAATCATATTCCAGGGGTGGCGGGTACTGTACACTCTATCAGTTTAACTACTATTGATAAAAAATTAAGTTAAGATATCACAGTTCATCCTGAATGGATCATGTATGCCTGTACTAAACATCATGGCAATTCATCCAATAGTAGAAATAAAATGCCAACCTCACGGTGGACATAGAGGAGAAGTCAGAGAATCGCAGCAGTCAGCAGGATTCATCCTCTGGGCATCCTCAAAGCTAAATCTATCAGCGCCACACAATTCTCTCTGTATTTCTCAGCATGGCTATGTTCAGAACAAGACGTTGTCTGGTGACTTTCCCACGCAGAAACTCGAGTGAAAATAATGACCTCTTCTGAAGAGTCTGTCATGTTTTTTTAATCCTCCGTGTCCTCCTTTGCTACTAGCAACTGTGTGGAGGAGTGGGGGCGCGTGCGCGATTATGAGAGGCTTGTATCATGTAGTTGCAACAACAGTGGTGTTGTCATTACTTAGAATTCGTCATAGGGGAGACAGAAACTACGCACTATAACTTTAAACATAGTTGAGTTATTACCATTGGGACCAAAGTGGTGGATTGAAAGGACTGACTCAGCTGGGCTATTTGTTGCTATTAAACTTATAATCATCATTTAGCATGAATGTCTTGAAATATAAACAAAACATAATACATTCTTCTCTTCATTCTTCTATCATAGCTGTTTGCTTCATTGGGATAAGGGCTGGAAATATTCAAATTTTGATCGTGATTTGGATTTCGGCTCCTAGCGACCGTATCAAAAACAATTATTTTGCACATTACGTTTTGCAAGTAAACTCTTATCACGCACACTTGACACGTGCACTTTCGCCTCTCCCGAAGGCTAAACTCACTCAGCCAACATTTGAATACATTTTTTATGTTATTTATTTAAAGGGGAATTCAAAAAGTTAAACGGGAAAAGTATTAAGGGAATTTTTACAGTTCAGGGTGTTTTCATTCTTGATTTGTTTAACTGTTTCACTGTTTTTTTTAAGTTCAATAAATGCAACAATTTTCCAAGAGTCAATGACGAATCATGCTAAATAATCGTGATTTCAATATTGACCAAAAATAATTGTGGTTATGATTTTTTTTTTCCCCATAATCGAGCAGCCCTAATTGGGATTATCCACTTCAGTTCATGTTTTAGCTTATGTGTTGCTGTGTTTACCACTGCAATTTCACCAGTAAGCGAGTGAAAATGTAAAAAAAACAAAGCTGAATCCACGGTGTTGCTGCTTTGTCTCTGTCCCCCCCCCCCTCTTGTGTTGCATTCTTTTAAGCTTCCTCTGTGTGCATCTCCCTCAATCTTTGCCTTGTGACCTCTATAGATCCCCGGCACTCCCATCCATCCTGCCCCCTCCTCCACTCAGACAGCCAGTCTGTCGGCCGGAGGGGTCAGCGAGGGCGGTCACCGTCAGGTGGTGTTTGAAAAACACAAGACAAGATTGGTGAGGCGAAAGGACATCACATGACCGTCCTCAGAGAGTAATCTGCAACATTTGCACATGTCTGAATGCCTGTTTTTGACTTTAAGATTAGGACATACTTTATTGATCCTGCAAGGGGAAATTTATTTTTTTCATAACAGTTAGTTATTACATACATTACCAATTAGCAGTAGCCAAATACCTGTAAATTGTCATTTAGCAATTTTTTTCATGGAATAATCTCCCAAGTAGCATACGTACACTTTTATCGAAAGATAAGGCAAGTTTTTAAAAGAAACACAAATCTCACCTTTACTTCATTTTTTTATCTAGAGGTTTTATATCTTAATTTTTTTTGTTGTAATGAATATTTGTTCTCCTTCTTTGTCTTTGTGAGCTAGATGTTAGCTCTAAACCCATGTGTCATGTTGTGTAATATAGTGTGATGCAATTTTGTTTTTAGATCTTTTTTTTTCTTGGGTTTGTGTGGGTGTTTCCTTGTCATTTTGTTTTATGTTGGTTAGAGTTTGTCATGTTTCTTTTCTTTTCCTGTATGTGTCATGAAATGTTGTCCTGTATGTGTCATGAAAATGTCTAACCCTAACCCATATAGTCCGATTTAAGGTTGTTGTTCTACCGCAGGAAGAACAGCTGGCCAGCATAGGCGTCAGCCAATGGGGATCCTTAAAAATAAACTTAAACTCAAACATTACGCACAGGCCCCGAAGTAAAAACACACGCACAGGACCTTTACGTCCACTAATGTAGAGATGTCAGAGGAGATGTCAAAGGTATCGCAACTTCCTTCCACCTAATGGTTCCGTTTCCCAGAGAAAATTCTAGAGATTTGGATGGTTCACCTGGGGACGAACTCAGGGAACGTATATATACCTACTGTATACATCTTGCTTCTTGCCACACAAACAGCACGTGACGCCGTGGTACACATTGCAAGCTAGTGTGTTCATTTTCTGTCTGCTGCTATCAAGCTGAGCTTTGTAGGGTGAGCTCATGAGGGATGCTGACGTTGTCGTTCAACGCTTCCTACACTCACTAACCCTGAGAAAGAGGCGATGGAAGAGGGGGGGGTAAACTCAACAAAGAGGAAGGGGGTGGGGAAGTCTGTCTGGCCACCATGTTGACCTCGTTGACCACAGCAGGACCAGGCATGTATGCACAAACACACACACACACACACACACACACACACTGAGCGACCTAATCAATATGTAGCTAAGGAAGGAGGGAGAGCGATGTAGGGAGTGGGGGATAAATTGCAAAAGATAGAGGGGGGGATGAGGAATGTTGCGAATGGAAATACAGGTAAAGATGGCAGTGTTTGGGTGGTGTCGATGGATGCTAACCACACAAAATATGCTTTCATAACTATCGATGAATTGGATGAGCCCCAGATTATGGTAATGGAATAGTTACAGCAGCTTCAAACAGAATGATCTGCCTGGATTGAAGAACACACACGCTGTTTTATGTGAAACAAAGCAAGCACGACCATGTGAAACTGTGGCTTTTCATAATGTTCAAAGAAATGTCGGTCCATTTTCCATTTTTCGTTCATTATACAGGAACAATTTAAAAGTAATAAGTTACAATATAAACGGGCCTGACTCAGTTTAAAAACTGGTTTGCAGCAGGTTCCTGTTCTGCAGAAACATAAAAAATTGAACATAGTTACGGCACATGAGGACAGAGACATTTGTACAGGACATTAGCATGGGCTAGACAGATGCAAACACATAAAAAACCAATACAAACGGTGCAAACAAGACTTGGACAATACACAAACAATCAATGTGTGCAAGTGTAACTGTTGAGAAGGAACAGTTTGTGTGCCTTTTTGAAATATGTGATGGATGGTAGTGTTAGGATGTGATGATGAGGAATGTCATTCCAAATTTTGGTGTATGTATAAAAAAAAAGGATTTCTGACCATAGTTGTTTTTGTATGGGGGGGTACTGGAATGAATGCCTGTGAAACTGACCTAGTGAGGCATACTGGTCTCATATTGTGTGTCGGGAGAAGTGCAGCAAGTGTTAGCGAAGTGCTATTTTGAATCTGAAAATAACGTTTTCCAAGTGGTGGCGCGCCTAACTTAACTTAACTTACAATAACTTTGAATGCACCATGTGGCAGTGTAAAGCGGCAGACACGCTTTACACTGTTTAGCTTTCAGTATTTTAACCGTGTGCAGCTACTAGCTAACGGTAGGCTAACGTTACCTGCTGCCAAAAGTTATAATGTTAACTAGCGTCACATGCAGCGACGGTTGTGTGTTCTCTAATGTCTAATGTGCACCAGAGTGCAGCGCAAGCATTTAAGTAGCACCGAAATCCGCGTTGCTATTCGGCCCGGTAGATAACGTTACCGGTCATACGGTCATTTAGGCAGTAGTCAGAAAAAACTTCATCCAACTTCTGAGTCCTATATCATGAACACTCGAGTGCAATTTAATAAAACCTTGTGTCCAAGTCATCACTTCACGAGTCCAAGTTGAGTCACGAGTCCCAAGAATAGCGACTCGAGTCGGACTTGAGTCCGAGTCCAGGACTCGAGTCCGTCCAGGACTCGAGTACTCCATCACTGATTCACATCATACATGCACATGTGATATACATCAGGTATTCCACATATTACATTTAACACAGCATTCTTAAACATCCACTTCACATATATCACATTTTGAAGTACACTTCACATTTCAATTCCACATGTAGGCAAATGTGGCTTATCAAATGGGAAACATCATTTCACATGTATACACTTGCATGACATAGGCACTTTTATTTTTCCATGTGAGTTTTAGATAATCCAAATCTAAAATGTACAAATCACATGT